>NC_046605.1:11063974-11363974 GCF_011750605.1 Drosophila busckii | reverse complement strand
ATAAGTAAGAAAGAGAGCGAGAGAGGGACAGCGGTGTGTGTGGTGGGGCAATAGTTAAACCCACAGCGGATAAACCGTTTTAACTGCATTTGCTTTGGACTCACCGATGGACGCAAGCGCACGCAATGCCTGCTGAAAGCCGAGAAGGGTCCCCATCTTTCGACCGGCGAGTTACTCACATGTGATGTGTCCGCATTCGAGGTGTCCTGTGTGCGATAAATGCCAATGGGTATTTCACACGTGGTCGAGCAGAGCTTCTGATACAGCCGCCCATACGTGCGTATCCACATGTCGTCCTTGGTAATGCGCATCTAAAAACAAACAAATGACAATCAAAAATAAATGAAAATTCTGCTGCTGCACTCACCGAGGTAAGAAAGCCGCTGCCTGGCGCCTGATCTATGCCCAAAAGCAGACGCACAAACGTAATCACATAGTCCTTGACGAACGCCTGATAGAGCAGCGTGTCCAGCATCGAGGCGCTGAACACTGCGCCGGCGGCAAACGGCAAGCGGAACATGTAGGATATGTGCGAACCGCGCTCCTTCTCGCGCTGCAATTAAGTGAGCGACAAATTAATCTATGAGAACTGCGACAAGCACCGCGCGCTCCGCCGCTTGTTACCGACCTTTTCCATTTTGCTCAGATGCAGCGCGTACTTGTCATGGGCGCGGAACTGCATGAAGCGCATGTTCGAGCTCTGCGAGAGCTCAGTGATGCTCTTGATGCTGGGAAAGAATCTGGCAGAGGAATTAAGCCGATTATTTAATTAAATCAAAGCAAATGCAAGCAGTCACTTGATTTGAACTTTAGCCTGCGCTGCCTTTTAGCATAAATTAATAAATAAAAGTGGAGCTAACTATATTGATATTTACTTGAACATATTCTGCACGGCGACAATTGTGTTGCAGTCGGAGAGTGAGTCCTCCTCAGCTGAGTTGGACAGCTCCTTGTTGACGACCACAACACTCTCGGCCAGCGTAATGCCCGCGCGCAGCAAGTCATCCAGGCAGTCTATAGAGCCGAGCATCCAGTAAACCTAAATTAAACGAAATTAGCAAATTTTATATTTTATATGAGCTGCGTCGCACCAATGGAAAATAGGAAAGCGCATCGAGAAACGCAACATCTGGTCGACGCTCCAGCAGCAGAATTATGGGATTCAGCGATGTCTTGGAACGAAAGTGCGCACGCAAGGGTATGATGAAGTTATAAATGCCATTCGATGCGTAGTCGGCAGCCAGTATGATCGTCTTGTTCTGCCACTGATACTCCTTGGCATTGCGATAGCTGCAGTGCTCACAGACCTGGCGGCGAAACACAAACAGAGCGGAGCAGAGCGGATTGAGTTGCGCGCCTGAGGGTTTAGTAAGTGAGCTTGTCACTCACCTGTGCCAGCT
Organism: Drosophila busckii; assembly: GCF_011750605.1. Taxonomy (NCBI): domain Eukaryota; kingdom Metazoa; phylum Arthropoda; class Insecta; order Diptera; family Drosophilidae; genus Drosophila; species Drosophila busckii. Next base: position 11,362,574 of record NC_046605.1, on the reverse strand, counting down.
GCAGACAGCAGAGCGGCTTCTTCTCCTTGAGCAGATAGCAGAGCGTGGGACTCACACCGATGAAGGGCGAGACGGGTGGAAAGCCTTTGACAATGCTGCAAGCAAAACGAGCACATGAAACTGCGGCTATCAGGCTAATGGGCTAATGGCCAATTAGATGAGTAAAGCAAAAATGAAAAGTAGAAGCTTCGAGTGCGGTGTGTGTTTGTATCTGTGTGTGTGTAACTTGCAACTTGCAGCTAAGATGTGAGCCAGACTTAACTTAGTTATTAGTTGTTAGTGTTATCTGTGAGTTGTCACATGCAATTAATGTCTTGGCTGCCTATGCTTGCCACATGCCACATGCCACACACGCACACACTTGCAAGCGGCAGCGCTGAAAAGCACTTTAATTGCATTGGAACACAAAACTGAAGTTTGCGGCAAAGCAAAATACACAACAGCAACAACAACAACAACAGCAACAGCAACTTGTAGCAAGAACTTTTGTGGCAAGACAAGCAAAACGAAAAAGCAAGCAAAAGCAGTGAAATACAAATGCAAACAGCAAGCAGGCTTAAGCTATAGAGTAAACTTGCCCCAACTATTGGTTACGCTTTAATGTAAATTTCATTTCAAGTTTAGTTGACAACGGCGACAGTTTTGGTTTTGGTTGACGCAAACAAATAAAAGCGCGAACGCAAAGCTTGGCAAATCTCAAGTAGTGTCCAAGGTAAACGTTGCAAGTCATTAAAAACTAGCCCGCGGCAGGCATAAACATTGCATAAGCAGCAGCTGCAACAACAACAGCAACAGCAAACAGCAACAACAATTGGAACAACAACAGCGTTCAACAACTCTTCAAACAATGGAAGCATTCCAAAAATGGGCGGCCCAGTGGTTTGCAACTGCTTCCTCCGCCGCCGCCTCGCACTGCCAGTTGCAACTTACCCGGAGTAGTCAGCGACCCAGACCGGACGCGCCAGTCGCCGCGTCTCAACGCTGCTGCTCGACGTGAATGCATAACCCGCCGGCAAGCCGGACAACGTGCCAGCTGATGCCGCCGCCACAGCCGCCGCTGCAGTTGTTGTTGTTGTACTGGTTGCGGTTGCGGACTCATCATGCGAACAACTGCAGCAGCAGCTGCGCTGCAACTGTTGCCGGCGTGCGGCCAGCATGGCAAACGTGCCCGTGCCCATACCCGTGCCCTTGGGCTGCGCGCATTCGCTGTCGCAGCTGAAACTCTTCTTCATCACGCGTCTGCGCGACGCTGCGGGCCACTCCAGCGGCACAGTCGGCGCCGTGCAGTAGGCACAGGCGCCATTGACGCTGCCGCGCTGATACGAATCCTCCGAGGAGCTCATGATGAGCGAATAGGTGCGCGATTGTGGAAAGTGACCGCCCAAGCAACTGCGAGACACAATTAAACCAAAGACTGGCAGACTGCTCAACTTGCTTGCAACATTTAGAGACAACAACAAGCAGCGCTACTTTCAACACATAGATTATGTTTAAAATAACGCTCGCTTCAGCTAGTTGGAATATACATAGACTGCACTAGAGCTAGGGACACAACAATCGGAGTTTCAAAATTATAAAGGGATACACTTAAGCAGAGCTGTAAGCGAAGTTCAAGAATCTGAAAGATTCTTAAAGCAATTAGTAGCTATAGAATTTGTATGTGAATTGTTATGGGCAGCAGTAGGCGTGGCAGACGTTAGATACAAATAGATACTTCAATTATTTTTAATAGGTTTATATAGAGCACGATCGGATAAATTGCTGCCATTGCTTTGTTTTAACTTGAACTTGCTTTAACTTCAATTTACAGCTCGGCATGCTAGACGGCTTTAAGAGCTTGGGGTGGGGGGCTTGGGTTTGCATTGCTTTATTTTTTTGGGGGGTAGGGGGTGTACACCACATAGTTAGTTAGTTCACATATGCATATATTAGTTAGTAGCTATACATGGATTTCAAGTGCCTCAGTTAGTTACTTAATTGAAAAGAAAAGAAAAACTCAAGTTTGCTTTTTTTTTTTTAACTCTTAACTTACGCAATTTTCTCGGATGGCGAACGCCAGGGCATTTCGTCATCGATTTCATCGTCGCTCTCGTCGCCCTCTTCGCCATCATCGTTGCCGGCAATGCTGAAAGATGATGAGGTGAACATATCCGGCACGGGCAGTATGGAAGGACGTCGACTACCTGCAGTGTATAAAATGGAATACAAGCATTGGTGGCATACAATTTGTTGAATTGAATTGCTGCTTGGGTTACCTCGACGCTGATTGAGCACATCAGGACTGAGCAGATTGGGATTATTGGCATAGGGCACGTCCAAATGGTTGCCGGTTGTGGTTAACGTTGCGGGCGTAATGCTGAGCGAGGTGCCCATGTTCAGACCCAAGCCAAGGCCTCCACCAGTCATGCTGCTGCTGCTGGTGGCACCACCACCAAGCGGCAAGGCTGTTGTTGTTATCGCTGTCGTTGTTGTGGCCGCCGCCGTTGCCATTTGCGTGGCGCTGACTGTTGTGTCCTTTAGATTCTGCTTCGAGTCCGATATTATCACAGCCGTTGGGTTGTCGCTGGCTGCCATTGTGTGTATTTGTATGCGTGTGCATGTGTGTGTGTGTATTTGTTTGGGAAAAATTAGATGCAGAATTAAACTTATTAAGAGCTTTCAGCAAATTGACTGCAAGTAGTAGTAGTAGAGCTAAGAGGAGGAATTAAGCACAAAAGACTGACGCTACTTGAACAAAGTTTTGCTTGCTTTACAAGAAGAAATTCTCTAAAATTTCCAGCTGAACAACAAATAACAAAAGTGACAAAAGCAGAACGGCGCAACACGCAGACGAAGTAAAAAGTACAAGTAAAATTAATGTGATAGTAAGAACGACGTGCAAGAATCTTAAACTAAAAACAAGAGCACAACCTATCGAACTCATTAAAAGTTCCCAAAAATGCAGCCAAGTGATTAGCAGTCCCAGCCATGGGCCAATGACACAGGCTTAAGCCTTGGGCTAAGCTAACTATGGCCGAATTACAATAATGTTAGTTTAATGTAACAAAATTAAACACAGCCTAACACTTAAAATTTGCATAAGAAAGTTCGTTGCAGCGCTTTGTATTTAATGCTTAAATTAGAAATGGATTAACGTTTATATAATTTAAGCTTTTTGAAAAATAAGCACTTATCAATTGAGTAAAGTAAATTTAAACTATTTATAAATGCTTGATTATTGAATTTCTCTACAGGCTATTAAATTAAATTAAAGCTACTTATATTTAACTCATTCCAATCAATAGTGTATCAATTTATAATATTTAAATAACTTAAGCTATTTATATTTATATTTTATGCAATAGTGCGCTATAATTATTTACAGCTCATCGATGGCAGCCTTGAAGTTTCAGCTGGTGTCATTTAAAGCTCGTTGGCTAGCCTTTTTGTATGTTGTCATAATATGGAAGTTGAAACTAGTTAGCAAGCATAATAAGCTGCGTTTATACAAAAGTTCGTGGAACAATTTGGGGCTGTCTAATGACTTTGGCCTTTGCCTCATTTGCGGACGCTTGTCTCAACTTAATTATACGACAGGCAAAGCAGCAACTAGTACATAAATTTTCGGTTGCTAACACAAGTATTTGCAGTAATTTTGGCGCCTAGCGCTGACCCTGGCACGCAACAGTTTTAACACAGGTACATATATAATATATATATATAGCATATTAAATAAATTAGGCGGCGTATGCGCAATATTGCGTGCATGGTGCGTATAATTTATAATTGACAGGGCAGGGCACAGGCACAGGCACCTTGAGAGCAATATTAACTATCGATAACCAAGGGGTGCAACAACAACAAATAAACAAAAAGTGAAAAAGCACAAAAAAATGCGCGCAAGGCATGCAAAAGGTACAACAAGTGAGCAAAGCAGCGCGTATGTAAAATAAATAACTAAGCGGAAGTGTTGAATAGTTGTGTGTGTATGTGTGTGTGTGTATGTGTGCTAATGGCATTTGAGCAGCGGAAATGTAATTGGCGCATGTTGGGGGGGGCAGAAAAGCGCTTTTAGTACTATTTACAGGCGCTAGGCAAAAACTAAAATATATACAATACATAGAGCGAACTGTACATATGTGTAGAGGTAGCGAGAGAGAGAGAGCGACAGAGATAGAGATAGAGATAGGTAGATAGATGTGTGTACTGAACTACGCGTAGTATAAAATTTAGAATTGAGTTTCAAAAGTTTCAAAAGTCAAATCAAACAATTGCTTGGCTTCAATTTTTTGTTGGAATTGTTCATTCAGAGAGAGAGAGAGAGTTGGGTTAGTTGTTGGGGGGGAGAGTATTATTTTCTTTTTGGGTTGCTTGGTGTCACACTCACGCACAAATAGTGTTGTATGGTCACTGTCACATGTTTGTTGTTGTTGTTGTAGTTGTTGTTGTACTTGTAGTAGTTGTTGCTGCTGCTGCTGCTGATACGGCTGCGACAGCATTTGCGGATACGGATATGGTTGCAAGTGGTGCCGCTCGGTTAGGGGCGTGCCGGCGCCAGAGTCATAACTGGGACTGTGGGGCACACGAACACAAACAGACGGCACTGGTGCAATGGCCGCTTGATTCAAAGCGGTTGTTGTTGATACAGATGCTGATGCTGATAATAATGTTGATGATGTGAGAGTCGTGCTTATTGTTGTAGTTGTTGTTGTTATATTTGTTACTGTTGCTGTTGTTGTTGTTGATGTTGTTATTGTTGTATTGGCTACACATACATTATACGATATATATGACATTAGGAATATATAGTATTCTATATGCTTAGGTGTGTATGTGTGTGTGTGTGTGTGTGTTTGGATGTGTGCGTGCTTGTGTTAATGTTAGCGTTTATTTCTTTATACTAAGCTAGTCTCAGTCTTACTAATTATTATTCACTTCACTATTTAATTTCAATTTTATTTTGCTTTCATTTAATTCTGCGCAGCTGTTTGTGTTTAAATATTTTCTGTTTTTTTTTTCGAGTAAAGCTCAAGTAGAAATTTGTAAATAATTAAGTAAATTAAAGCTAGAAAAGTTGTTAGAAAGTTCGAGAAAACTTAACAAAGCATTTGTGTTATATATTTATTTCTTGTGTATGTTTCTTTGAAAACACAAAATCTCAGCACAAAGTCAATTTATTAATTAAAAACAAAAAGACGTCAACTTTCAAGACTAAACGAATAATGTTAATTAGAGACGGGCACGCGCACACACATTGAAAGCATTTTAATATATATATTTTCTTTTTTTCATGGTTTTATTTGTTTAATAAAGACAAGAACCGCAACAAGATGAAACCAAATATCAACCAACATATCAAACGAAAACAAGTTAGACAGACAAATATAAATTAAAAACTTTCTTTTCAAACGCAGCCTTCAACACAAAAACAGAAAGATACAAAAAATCAATAGCATTAACTTGTTGCTAAATAGACGGTACATACTGTAATTTTATTTTAGAATATGTTTGTTGAATTTTCATTTAAAGTTTTGCTGTTGCTGCTGCGCAATCTTCATTCAAAGTCATTCATACGTGTGTTTTGCACAAACACACACACACACACACATACACACACAGTTTGTTACACACACATATTTACATGCATTGTGGTACCCACCAGTTGCTGCATGCGCATGGGAGGGGCCAGCACCGCCCGAATTGCCGCCGCCGCCGCCGCCGCCGCCGCCTTCTTTGCTGGCTGCCGTCGCATCCGTAGTTTGATTTTGATTAACGACAAATGCCGAATTCTCCTCCTTGGTGATGCTCATATAATAGCACGTGTCATCCTTTTTCATAATGTGCCTGGGCCCAGGGTTTAGTAGTATGGTGTCCTCATAGAATTCCGGCAGCTCGGCAGGTCTCACGCCCACCAAAGCGACTCCATACCTTTTTTTTTTTATTTGTGGTTTCAATGGTCGGAGGAGTGTGAGCGACGTCAATGCAAATAAAAAGTTGCGAAATATGAAAATGTAAAGCAATTTTGGCATTTTACATAAATTTAAGTGTGTGTGTGTGTGTGTGTGTGTGGTCTAAATAAATACAAGAGTGTGAGTGGGCTCGAGTGGGTTTGGTGTGTGGCGTTTATTTATGGACCCTCGATGCATGCACAACGCAAATTGTTGTTAACTAAAAAGCGGGATACTTCTCACTTACTTGCGGTGCGAATGGAAACTGGCATAGGTAAAACTTTTGCCCTCGTACTCCCCAAAGAAGCGACTGTCGCCCAGGACAATGTGATAAATCTCATTGCCCGAGCACTTGCCATAGAGCCGATGCCATTCCTCCGGTGACTGCTGGCCTTCCCTGGATTTTGGAATTTATATTTGTGAGCGTGAAAGTAAAAAGTTGAAGTTTTCTAATTGTTGGCGCGTCATGCGTCATGCGCACCTAGAGCCACACGCTAATTAGAATTCAACGTTTTTGCCTGTTGAATGCGTCAAGTTATACGCGGCGTATGATTAATCTGGCTTGCGTGCTTGCGGTTGCCGCAACAAAGCCCAGAAATGGCAAATGCGACCGCGAATTGTGGCCGCAGCTTAGCGTGGCGCACTTAACACTTGACGACACAAATGAAATTAGCATAAAAAAGCGACTTTAATTTAATTAAAATCCTTGTGCCATATTAAGTACGCGGCTTGACATATAAACAATGAAAAATAAACTATAGCATAGCATTTAAGTGAATTAATTAACGACAGCAATTAAATTTGCAAAGCGCGTTAAGTTTTTACAAGTCAACTATAGATTTTGTAATCAATTTAATTAAAAAAGTTTTGAAAAGCTTTCAGAGCATATCTGTGTCCTGGCAACTATGTTATGACGCATTCAGCTGTCAGCCACTGACGCACACTATGCGCGACTAAATTTATAATTAAATTCATTACGCTTTTTTATCAGCGGATAAGCGAGTGTGCGCCATTAACGGTTGAGCGCGCGCATAACAAGGATATAGCAATGACATGTGTTTGTTCGGATACTCACTGGCCACGTGACGTGTGCAGCAGCAGAGTGACCAGCGTGCTGGCGCCGGGGCAGGTGCAGTTGTTGGCCAGCAGCGCGTACTTGAACTCATCCTCGCAGACCACATGCTCGGCGAACTTCACATGCAGCTTGTGCTCCGGCCTGGGCGCCGCAATGAATTTCCGGAAATGCAGGAAAAGCAGCAGCAGATGCAAATAAATTCGAATAGTTTACAATTTTTTTTGCTAACAGTAGCCAAAGAGTTCGAATTAACTGAAGCGTGACTAACGCACGAGCGCACTCACCTGAATATTTGCACATACTGCGGCACATTCGGCGCAAAGTCCTTGACGGCCCAGGAGCGCAGTATGGTGTGCTCGTCGGCCGCCGTTTTGTCCGCATAGTTGCGAGCGGCCAATATGAAGCACGCCTCCGCCTCGTTCATGCGCGCCCGCGCCAAATCGCCGTCCTTCAGACAGGAGCCCTAAGCGAATGTCAAAAATACACCCAAAATGTCAATGCAGGCGCTGTTAAATATTTAAACAATCCCACCTACACTCACCTGTATATAGATGACGCGCTGCGCCCAAATGGGCACCTGCAGTATCATGCGCATGGTGGTATCCAGCTCCATGGGGCTGAGCAGCACCACATAAAAGTCCTGCAGCAGTGGATGCGCATAGAACTCGTTGAGGAAATCCATAATTGTATCCGCATGCAGCGTCGTCGAGCAGACAACCACATGCTTCTCACTTTGCGCCCGATGCGAGGAATAGCTGCCGCCTAGCTTCTGGCGTTCCATCCAAGTGAATGCCAGCTGCTCGAACTGCCAAAGAAACGAAATAAATCAATAATGCAGCGCCGCTTAGCTGCTGCAGCTTTAACTTGGCTTTAAAGGCGGCAGCTGCTGCCAAAAATTTGATTTATATGCACAAATTTAACAACAGCTGAGTGCAGCGCTTTTGTTTAGCATAGAAAATAACTAAATAATAAATGAAAAAATGATAAGCACATTAGCTTAGAATTATAACTGCTAATCATTATTTAGCAGCTGTGCATTTAAGTCAATTTAAAAACATTTAAGCCTAACTATGCCAATAAATTTTTTATTAGTCTTTGCTACATTAATTTTAGTTTTAGCCAAACAATTTGTTGTTGTCAATTTATGTTGCACTTGCAATTTCAATTGTGCCATTAATAATTTCGCTTAAATTCAAGTGCTTTGCTACACACATACGTATGTGTGTGTGTGTGCAACAATTTGTACAAAATGTTGTTGGCTATTGACTTTTGTTGTTATGGCTGCTCATAAATTTGTTATTTCTGCTGCTTTTTTTTTGTTTGTTGTTTTTTTTTTTTGGTGCAAGCTTGTGCTTGTTTTATGACTGCGCGCCAAAATGTATGCTATGAAAAAGAGCGAGAGCGAGAGAGCGAATGATTGATGCGCTTGTTTGGCCAACGGCGCTGGCATATTGACTGCCAGCAACTGAACTTTTAGCCACTGCTCACAATTGCACGTTAATTGTTGAGAGACTCGAGCAGACTCATGACTCATATTTATATAGATTGATGGCCGTGTGGCGCGCAGTATCAACAAACAGACTGCAAAACTGCGTCGTTAATAGCCAAATTGATTGATGGACACACATGCAACACAACTAAGCAGCTTAAAGCAGCCAATAAAGCCAGAGTTATTGCCAACTGTCTTGTCAACAGCGCAAGTTGCGGCATTAACGCACCTGCGTAGGCAGCACAATCAGTGCCACACATATCATGATGACCATATAGAGCTGCGATGGCCAAATGTCCGGCACGAGGTCACCATAGCCAACCGTCGAGAAGGTCACAACCACATAGTAAGTGCTTTGAAACAGATTCAAGTGCCGATGCCCTGCGCGCTGAAAATGTTGTATGCCGCAAACGCTAAAGCAACAACGCGAAATAAACAAAAACAAAATTCAGTTAGTCAGTCGATATGGTGGAGCAGTTGAGTATGTCCCTCCCACCTGGTGAACACAAGGCACAATAGCGTGGCGGACAATATGGTCAGCTGCTGTGACAAAGCCGATTGTGACTTTTGCATGGCTCGATGCAGATCGTTCTGCGAAATAGAAAAGCAACAGACATACAAATAAATTTCAATTTGGGCGAGCAGCGTTTGGCTAATACTTACAAACATATTCTCCAGCGAGCGCTTGGCCAGCCAGCAGTTGAGAAATATTGGTATGAAGAGATTGCGCACTGGCGGATGCACAATCTGCGAATCAATTTTAAATACAAACTTGCCATAGTTATATATCAATTAGCATTTGATACTTACCGTTAGTGCAAAGGGTATTGTCGTTACTAATTCTAGTATAAAGTGAAATGAGAGTATTTGCTGCCAAATGTTGCCCTGCATAGCAATTGGTTCGTTGGTTGCGTATAGAATTTCAAATTAATTAATGACTCGACTCGACTCGACTCGACTTGACGGCAATTAGCGTAAACTCACCTTATAGCCTAGATATGTTAGAACCAAAGATTGCGTTAACGACACCATGGCCAGCAGTAATTGTAGCACCCAGAGCACTGTGGGTCGATTCACCCAGAGTATTGCATCCCAGTTGATAATTGGATTCTCCTGGAACTCCTCCTCCGTCAGCTTCGCGGAGATGATAAACTCTGTCTTATTGGCCACTTCGCAGCCATAGCTATGGAGCAATTAATCAACGCTTAGACTTTGACATAAGTTTGCTACGCTTGTGTGGCTTACCATGTTATAAATGTTGGATTTTTATCCAATATCACACGTATTATGTAGAGAACACACGACAGTAACTTAAGGAATAAATCGGCAATTCGTATGCGTAAGCCTGCAAACAGACGTAAGTAGCACAAACATACAAAAAATTTGGGTCAAACAACTAAATTATGCTGACCAAAAGGGCCAGCAGGCCACCAGCTAACTGTTTACTGTTTACCTGATTGCTTAGATAGCTCTCTGGCTGGTTTACCTGTTTGCCTACACAATTATTTTCAGTCCGAATCAATATTTACTTGTTGTGTGCTGAGCTAAGCAGCCAAACCCCCCACACAGTCCACAGTCAATATTATTTCAATTTTGTGTAGCATTAAAGTCAGTTCAACATCGATTGGGCGCGCTCGCATTTCAATTAACTTAAATACAAATATATAAATTGTGCACTTACTTGAACGCTGATTCTTAATGAAATACAGTTGCAGTCTTTCTTTGAATGTGTTTTCATTCACATAGTACTCCACACGAACTCTGCAAAGAATCAAAAACGAGAGAGCGCATATTATTGTTAGCTTAATGCAATCAATTTGTAAATAATGACAAAAAGCCGCTTACAGCCAGCTGCGCATTTAATATTCTGTTCTCAGCCTTTATTCAATAAATTGCATTCGCTGCTGCTGCTGCTGCTGCTGCACTTGACAATTGATACGCTTACTTATCACATTATATTGTAGTATATATGTTAAAGTGACAGCCCAGCTCGTCGCTCAGGTTGCCCATGGCAGCCTCCTGCTCCATTTTCTATGCCAAAGTTGCGTGCAACGCGCATCAGACAAGCACACGCTATTAATGTGTCACTGTCTGTGTCTGTATGTGTGTCTTTCTCTGTATGTGTGTGGCGCGTGCCAGTTTGATGTGCGTGCTGTGCACATTTGGACAGCAACTGAAATTGCTATTTTAAAAATTTAGATGCTTAGGATGTGCTGAAAATTAAAAATAAATATCAAACACAGCTGCACGCAATTAAATAAATTTTGTTTTTGTTCCAGCGCGCGCACTAATTGCCGAGCAATTGAAATTTCAACACACAAGTGCGCTTAGAGTTGAAGATTGTTTGCTTTAAGATTGAATTTAAAACTTAAATTTAGTTTGAAGATTTTTAATTTCAATTTAAATTGCAATATGCAATTGTAAGCAAATATGAAATGCTGAGCACACAAATTTAAAAAGCACTAAATTCATTTTGAATGTAAAAGTTCAATTTTAATTGGGTAAAACTGAATGCTAACTGATCTGGATTAGGTTTCGTTAAGTTACCGCCTTTATTTCTTGTATATTTATACTCATTTTAATTGAGTATTTAACGCCCACCTAAAATGCTACGAAATAGTAAAAAGAGATTCTTTTAAAGCTTGAAATAAACAAAAAGTAACTCTTCAGCTTTGGTTTTAAAGCCATAACTTGGTGTAGCGAATTTTTGATCAATCGAAACACCAACAGCACTTTTATTAGTATCTCATAGAGTAAATTAGGCCAAAACACTCTTCAGTCCGATTTTTTTTGGCTGAGATATTGCTTCTCAAAGTTAGAAAAGTGATAAGAAATGAAGACGGCATCATTTTTGGCAAAAATTTACGGTTACATCACGAATTTTGCCAAAATATCGAAAATCGAAAACTTCAGAAGTTTGAATGCAGTTTGATTCTTATGCATCTCACGAGTCTAATACAATGCATGAACCCGCAATGGATCATTTCGCTGAATTACGCTATCAAAAGGCGATATTTCACAAAAATTTGTCTTGTTTACTATTTTGTTCATAACTTCGCCAAATAATTTGTGTATCAAACTTATTTAATTGTGCTTTCCACGCCAAAATATAGACGTATAGAGCATTTGGATCGGATTTTTTTTAGCTGAGTTATAGCTTTGCAAACTTTGAAATTAAACAAATAGTTACTCTTCAGCATTGGTTTTGTTGCGATAAATATTTCAAAAACAATTTTTTATTAATTGAACACAACAGCAGATGTTTATTTAGTATCTCATGAGTAAATTAAGCATAAAAACACATCTGTGCGATGTTTTTTGGCTGAGATATAGCTTCCCAAAGTTAGAAAGTGATAAGTAATGAAGACGGCATCGTTTTTGGCAAAAATTCAAATAACATCACATTTGTTGCCAAAATATCAAAAATTCTACAATTTCCAAATTTGAATGCAGTTTTGTTCAGCTGCATCTCACGAGTCAAACAATGCATGAAACTATGAAATCGAACGCCACTTGGCTGAATTATGGCTTATTAAATATTGATATTTCACAAGAAGTTTACGCTTTTGTTTATAACTTAGCTACACTATGTGTGCTCAGCTTCGCTTTATTAGCAGGAGATACTGCACAGACAGTGGACTCTGCTTGTTTTGCTTTGAGTATTTTAAATTAAGAGCAACACTCGATCAGATTTACACAATTCAAATTGCATTTTTATATACAAAATGAATTTAGTTCTATTTAAATTAAATACAGTGACATATAATAAAAAAAAAACGCATATTACTATATGAATACTATCATTTTAATTTATATATACAGTTTACTATATACATACGTGTTTTATATATAATGTTTACTATATGAATACTATCATTTTAATTTATATATATGAAGGCAAACGCTTAGCTTATAAATACAAATGCTGTATTAAATTTAATTATGTTATTTGTTAAATTATTGTGTAATTTTTGTCTTACCAGCGACTGTTTATAGTCTAATTATACTAGTAACGTTTTCTTTTTGTCTTGTTATTAGTTGAATTTGAGCTAGAGTATCTTATGGTTTGTTTATAATGTTGCACTACGTGCTTGTCGCACAGTTGTTACTTTATTTATTGTTGTGCGCCAGCGTTGCAATAACTGTGCACAAGTTGCTGTGTGGCAACACGGCGTATGCGCAACAAAATAAAAACGTTTATCTTGCAATTGCAACGCAGCTGACAACTGACAATGCAGAGCTGCGAACTAAACCGAACACTGAGCACTGTAAATATGCTCAAGCCACAATAAATGCAAGCGGTACATGCAAATGGGAGCAAGATGCTGCTTTTCTTTTCTTTTTGGCCATAACTCAGAATAGTACGCCGAGTGCTTGGCAAAGAGACAGAGCAAAACGTATTAGAATCCAGACATGGCTTAAAGCGCACACAAGTGCGACTGACATGTATGGCACTTGTGTTGATTGTCTATGTGTGTGTGTGTGTGAGTGAAAGTCAAGCTGTGCTCGCAGGATTTAAGTAATTAAAGGCGTCTGTCTGGCGCAGGCAGCTTAATGAGCACACGCAGCATAGTGAAAGGAGCATTCAATTACAAATGCTGTGGACAGAGCAGCGCACCTGGCAGTTGCCTGCAGATAATAAACTAAAGCTGAAGCTAGCGATAGATAGATGGAGAGCGAAAGAGGCGGTCGCTCTAACTCATTTGTGCGGCTCTGAATATTCATGTCAAGGTTAACGCACGCACATGGCGCAACTGCCGGAATGAACAGATGACACCCGTGGGTGTTTGTTGCCAGCAACAAAGCCACGTAGTGGCAATGAACACACAACTCGCTGGTGACCAATCAGTTATGGCGCAAGCGTTTTAACCGCAACATGCCGCTGCATACAATCAACTCTGACCCCAGACAGACGGAAATTCGCAGCGAAGAATTCGCAGCAAGTTCATTCCACTCGGCCATTGAACGCGGCACAATAATTTGCAGCTGGCAATAAATTTTGTTAACATGTGTACGCGCACGAGTGAAGCAGTCAGCTGACAACTACAGCTACAGCTATGCAACGCTTTGGGGCAAAGCAGCAGTTGAACCCAAAGCCAGCGGCACATAAAAAAAACAAAGTTCAGGACTGCAAGTGCGTTGACATCAAATGTAATTAAAGATTTCATTTAGCTTTAATCAATTTTGAGCACTGTGCCATTAGCTTAAATGCATTTATATATAAAAACAATGTTTGACAAATTTTATTAAAGCGCTTTGCTGACACTTGCCAAGCACCCAGAGCGTTGAAAAGTTCAGTTGCGCTGCGCTTTAATGTGCCCACAGCGCACACTATGCGAACTTTCGACTTTCTATTTGTTGGCAACTTTAACTTGTTTATTTTGCGTATTAAATCTGCTGCACAATATTTGTTTTAATCAAAAAGCTGCTGCTGCTGCTGAGTTTTGTAAATAAATATGCAGCTGGCTATGGCTGCTGTGGCTTGAAATATGAAAACTCTTGGCAAACATTTATACATGCAGTGAAAGCTAATAATAATTGAGAGCGCATAGCTGGCAGCAGAGCATAGCAAGTTTTGCTGTCCAGTGCTTAAAAGTTGTTAAAGTAAAGTTGACCAGCAGTGCGTATGCGTAATACTGCTAAGCAAATGAGACTCAGCTAAATGATTGCGTGCACTTGTTTTGCCTTACGCCCTCACTAAAAGCAAATCCATTTGATGCTGCTGCTCCTCTTATTGTTGCTGTTGTTGTTGTCCTGCCCTGCGGCAGCGCAAATTGCTTGCTAATGTGTTTTTGTTGTTTTTGATTTGATTATGCGCTGATTTACGCGCCTGTGCCGCATATTGAGTTTAAAGCTGTATTTTTGTATTAAACGTTTGACGTTGCCTTGGCGGCCGCTGTATATTGTTTTACCTTTATTGATTTTTAAATGTGATTTTTGAAAGCTTGTTCTAGCCAGCTTGAATTTCTATTAGCAACACACAGAGCGTTGCGTACGATTTGATTACAGAACTTGATTAAATTTCAGCCGAGGCACATTTTCTAGCTAAAATCAAAGCACTCAATGGCATGCCAGGCATAGCCAAACCAAAGGTTGGCAACAACAAAAGGCAAGCAAAAAGTACAAAGGCTTGCAGCGCTGACTGGACGCGAGCAAAGAGTTGTAGGCAGCAGGCACAGAGCTGCCTTTAAGTCTGCTGTGAAATGATATGGAACCAAGAGGCTTTCAACGCCGCCCGATGAGCTCAGCTTAATGCACACTTGATCGTAAAACAAAAGCGCTTTGCTGAACACGTTCGCTGGCTACTTGTTGTTGTTGCTGCACACGCCGTGTTGATGGCTCTTAAAAGGCATTCACATTGATTGTGGCTCGTAAACATGCTCAAAGCCGCTTCAGTGCGCACATAATTATAAGCAAGCAACAAGCCAATGGAACGCGCTTAAAGCAGCAGCAAACACCAAAAAAAAACTCAACTGACTCGAACTTTGCTAAAAGTTTTACCCAATTGCATAGCATTGAAATTGAATAAACTAAAATGTGATTAGTGCGCACTGCAAATAGCTTTGAAGCACGTAGTCAGACACACACACACACACACACACAATAGACGCTCTGTGTGTGCTTTTAGTTGAAATTTGATTAGATTTGCTCAAACGTTTGCTAATGGCAATCAAGTTATGATTGCTGCTTAAATGCTGCTGTGACATTTGAACGCTTTAAAAATCAAAAGCACTGAAAATTGAATTAGCTGCAGCAACACGACGTATACGTAATGTGATAGGCGCCACACCAAGTCACGCACTTAGCTACATACCTGGGTATACGATCGTAGGAGTCCCACGATGATAAACAATTGTAGGACGAGTTGCGACTGTTGCCCGCCATATTGCATAATAAATGATCCATTGGCCAGTCGATTTAGTTTTTAATTAAAACTTAACACACATACACACGCGTTACGCGTTTATAATATGTCGATTGATTTACGCTGCTGCTTTTAGTTTAATTGCAGCTCTACTCTCAATTATGCCCATTGACTAGCTGAAATTTAAGTGCAATTCGCTGTTATCGTAACATGATTGATGGCAGTATATCAATATATATATAGACACGCTTTAAGTTTCACTTGCGCAGACTTTAATTTAGCTACAAGTTGGTTGCTCTAGTTACAGTCACTTGGCCTACAAAACTGACACCGAAATAAGTTGATTTTTATTTAGTGTAGCGCAGCCGCTTCAACTTTAATCAAAATTGATTGCTCTGCTGCAATTAATTTTATGTTTGAACACGCACACTTGCAAAGACAAACACACACACACACACACACACACATAGACACACACAGTCACATTTTCTCAGCGTATTGCGTGCTTGTGCGTATTTGCTCGCATTTGTTTGCATTTTGGTCATTTAATAAATTTATTGTTTGCCCACAGCCTTGAAATAAATGCGACTAATTGCTTAGAGAGAGCAGAGCACATGCATTGATGTCTTTAAAACTCATATAAAAAAATTACTGTGCGCTTGTTATTTGCTTACAAATTTGTTTGTATAACGCGGAAATTTATTTTCGTACACAAACATTTTATATTTAGCCAGCCCACGGCCGCTTTGTATAGGCTTAAGTTGCGTTATTTTAATTAACATTGAACAATACATTGCGCAAACTTTTGTACAAGTTTTCTTGCTGTGCTTCTAATTAATTTTTAATCAATGTAATTTTTTGTAAGTAGCTTGGGATTGACATTTTGTTAAAGTGCGCGCCCATGACGTCAAAACAAATGACAATGCAAATTATTCGCTTGCTGATGATTTTTGACACTAAGCAAATTTTCCAAAGCCACAAAGAGAGAGAGAGAGACAATGGCAATGGCTGGCTAAGTGTCATATTGATAAATGACTGGCAAATCAAATCAAAACCCAAATGCCAAACGCGTACTAAGCAGACAGATTTCAATTTGTCTCCGCAGCTGCAAAGTCATTGCTGCTGACTAATGGCCCAAGTCGGCCACATTTAATGCTTGCTTGGGCTTTAAGCTGCGCGACGACGACGACGTCATTTCAAAAATACAATTTTGAGACGCACACAGCTGCAGTTTATGGTCATTTAACCGACGACCTTCAGCGGCAGCAGCTAGAATTTAGAGCAGCGCCGAGTGCTGTTCAATTAAAAAATGTAATCTCAACGCTGCCCAGCGGTTACACCAATCGATAAGCTCTTGCATATTTAATGCACTTGCTTTGTTTACAAGCAAACAAAAGTATTTGCATTTTACATATAGTGGGAGTCGATTGATATTTTCTTTGGTCCCTTGTCAATTGTCAATTGCTGAATAATTGACGAACTTCCGGTGATTAATTGAAGTGCTGTGGGCTGGCAGTCAGCAGCACATTAAGCATACGCCATGTGTGTAGCTTATGTTTTATGCTATTGTACGTTGGCCGCAAATTGCATAATTTGACATCAGCTAACTACAGTTATTATGTTAATTAGGATTAGCTAATGAGCTGCATTAACACTGCCCCAATTTGTGTATAGCTATTAGCTTTTGTCTGCTGTCAGTTGATTTTTTTTTTTTTATTAAGCACTATCAATCATTTGCACTCAGCGAAATTACCGTTGAGAGTGCAACTGCAACTGAAATTTGCTGCATACAGCGCGTATGAGTTATTTTTAGTGCAGCTTATATTTAGCTCAGCTCACAGCGCTCACAGCTCATTAGGCTTATCGATTGAGCCACAGCAGACTGACGATAGACAAGGCTAAACTTTTAAATTCTATGCAAAGAGCAAACAGTTGGCACTGACATTTGAAGCGCCGAAGCGTCCGAGAGTCGTGCATTGAACCGTGGCTGGCTCTAAACTAGTTGGAGCAAAACATATCAATTTGGGCAGCTTTTGATTGCGGCGCATAAAATTTGAATATTTTATACAGACAGCGCGCCTTTGTTGTGTGGACATTTGCATAGAAACAAAAGCAGAGCAGCATAAAGAAAACTCAAACGATCCGCTGACCTTTGCCATTTCGGCTACTGCCAACGAACTTACAGCGCGGAAGTGCCACAGTTCGTAAACCTCGCTGTGTAAATTGCAGCTGTACAACTCGTAAATTTGCTTAGAGTGAAAGCTAAGTTCTTTCCTCATAACTGCTCAATTGAGCTGTAGTAATAGCAAATGCTAAGCTGACACACTGGCGTTTCCCACGCGAATGCCAAATTCAGCAAACTTGGCATTGCCATTGCGTGCCGCTGTCAACTGTCATTTTGGCAAACAGCCAAAACACACACACACACACACAGAGAGAGAGCGTGAGCTTATGGGCAGGTTTGACTGGCACGCCTTGGCCCAAATGCGCAACAGTTTAAAGTGTAGCCTACAGCTGGGCGCGCGTTGCTTGTCACTTGCTAAGAAGTTACAACTGTTGCTTGTTTAGCATGCACGCATTAAATCGTGCGGAAGCAATCGATGTCCGTGAAATGGGCAATTTGTACAAATGACGTCATTAGCACGAAAACAACAGCGGCAACAGCAACTTGCGTGCGTAGCAGCAGCAGCAGCACGAAATGAATGCTGAGCAAAGCAACAGACGCTTAAGCTGCGCACATAAATCAATGCTCTAAACTTTGGCCCAGCACAAAAAACCGCACGCGACCTTTTACAATAGACCGCATACTTTTATATATGTATTGTAGTATATAAATAAGCAGTCGGCAAACTTGAGCAGCCAACGAATTTATCACTTGAGCAGCTTAATGGCACTTGGCAGGCAAGCAACAAAACATTGTGAACACACACACAAAAGCGCATTACAAAGCGTTTAGCAGTTCTTTTGCTTGGGTCATGCTTTATGCTCTTGCGTCTATCTATTTGTTTTGATTGCACGCTAATCAAGTCATTTGTTTAGCAATAATTTGCTGCTAACAAAAACTGTTGCCTACATTTGAGCGTCACCTTTATTAAATTCTCGTTGTTTTAAGCAACTGACAGATATGCAAATATAAATTGCGCTTCGCATATTTCACATTCATGTTGCTGCTGCTTTTTGCTTTTTTTTTAAGCCGCTGCAGGCTAAAAAGCAATTTGAAATTTGCATGCCAGCCCAGAGAGGCAGGCGCTATGTTTATCAACACATGAAATGACAGTCGGTTATGTCTATGTGTGCGTGTGAGTGCTTGTGTATGTGTTGAGAATTGGAATTATGTGCCAAATTAGCTTATTTGACATTTCAATGAGCAAATATTTATTCGAATGCGAGTGCGAGTGCGAGTGCGAAGTGGTGTGAAGCAGCGAATTGTAAATCACATAGAAGCTTAACGCATTTCATGCTCAACTGCAGGCATTTGCGCTATGCTTTAAGCATATGTGCGTGGGTATGTGTGTGTGTGTCCTTGAGTGCCTTGGCGAGCTGTCAGTACAAAAATAAAAATGGTCGCCTCAAGTGACAAACGCATGCACTCGTCGTATTTATTTATCTGCTCTTGTCAGTTAATTTCCGTTCAAGTAGCCATTAAAACAATCATTGTCGCGCTTAGAGGCACACACACACACACATTGGCTGTGACAAGCTTCAGTTTTATGGCGAGCCATTAACACAGCTTCTGCCTTGTTGGCCCATTTAATAATAATAAAATGACTGAATCCCAAGCTAAATAACTCAATTACATTTACGCACTCGGGCCGGACTAGCCGCGTCTGTTATTGTCTGCTGCTGACTTTTGCTTCATATATTGTTGTTAGCGTTTAGTTATTAATAATTCTATATAGAACAACACGCGTGCCACAGCTTAGGCGCTACAACATGTGGCACGTGTCTGTGTTGACTTGCGAAAAGTTTGCAACTAACTAATGGCACACAAAGTCAATTTATCAGTCAGCTCAGCGCATAATTTGAAATGACAGCAGAGCCACAGAGCTTAGATCAGCCAAGCTAATAGCATAGAGATTAACAAGTTTATGCACTTAGTAAAAGTTTAAATCAACACAAGTTTGCGCAAGTGAAACTTCAAAAAAATTCATATTAAAATTTTTGTTTTTATGCTGTGTGCACTTTGGGGACACTTTAATGATTTTACTTTTACTCGTTCACAACCGTTAGACACGCACACGCACACACACACACGCACAGCCAGAAATTGACTAGCAAACGCAGTAACTGACGAATTGATCGAATGTTTAACCTGCGCACAACGCTCTATATGAATTTTGTAGTTTTGCTAGGTGACTGAGGACGAGGTTTGGGACTTGAATTGCTTTCGCACGCCTCGGCACAGGAATTACGACTGCGGCGCGCACGAGCTTAAGCCAATGGAATTGGCCAGCGTTATGAAGCACGAAACTCACCACAGGCCTTTTAGCTGCTGGTGGTGGATTGACGCTCAGCTGTTTGGGCCGAATGGCGCCAAAAGCCGGCAAGTCAGAAAGCCTTAACTTTGTTTATGTTTTGCTGCCAAAGAGCGCAGCCCAGAGAGCCAAAGCTCTCAAAGAGTAACGCATAACTGTTAACAGCGCAAGAGCGCGGCGAGTTCTGTTAGCGAGCGAAAGCGAAGCCAAAAGCTCGAACTGCAGTCAAGTTGCATGTAAATCAAAAAGCTATAAAAAGCAATTCAATTTCATATGGCTGACTTGGTTTCATTAAAAGCCAAGCAAACTGAATTAAGCGTAATTTTATAAACTGGCTAAACGAAGTAAAAATGTTGCGCATACGCCTTGTGGCGCGTACCTGTTGTTGCTGTTTAATAAATGAGTGCAGATTAGGCAGCCCCCACAACAATTTAACCTTTGCCTTGGCCTAACAAAGCCATCAATCAAAGCCCTTTTAGCCAACCAGGCAGGCACTACATTTTGTAGTCAATCTCGCAGGCGCTTATCCTTTAACCTCAAGCACAAACTACTTCAACCACCAGCATATTCAATTACCCCAAACAGTAGACTTTGGATTGCTGCGGCCTTTGTTTGTCTTTGGCAAAAAAAGAAGATGAATAAGCAAGCGTAAACGCAACCGAGCATCGTTGCCTAAAATTCATGAAATATTTATGCGCTACACACACACACGGCTTAAGCCTAATGTATCAGTGGTGGGGCCTAAGAGCAATAGCAACTGATTGAAATGCTTCGGTGTCGACAGGGAAATACAGGTCAGGCTCATTTGTATTTGTGCTAAGCCTGCGGGCTCATTTGTTAAACGGCCAAGGGGGCCACACACATACGTAGCCCATCAGTTTGTATTGCTGCGTTAATCAATCATAATGAAAGTTGGGCCCTTTATTTCCATATGCACATCAAATATGCAGCATAACATAAAACTAATCAACACACACCTAACATGCCATATAGACGGCTGTTTATACAAAAAGGTAAATCAAGCCGATCTACGGCTTTAAAACTTTGGCAGCAAGAAACGCTTAGAAAGGCTCCAGCGTCAAAGTTTTTGGCAGCAACTGGGGAAAATCAAGTTGCAAACTTTTGGCAGACAGCACTTAAAGCAGCAGGCCACAAATAATTTATTGGGCGCTCTTGTTTGCTTTTTGTTTCACAAATCAATCGATTTTGCTGCAACTGATGAGGGTTCAACTGCTGGGGGAATTCTATGTAAATTAGACACACACACAGCAAGTCGAAGTTTAGTTATGCATTAATTTTATATTTAACAACGAAATATTTACAGCTGCAGTCGTGTGGGGCTATTGTTTTGGTTTAGTTTATGGACCGCAGCGTTTGCACATCATCATGCCAATGAGAATGCCCAGCGCAAATGAAATAACGTGCGTCATTTTCTTTTCTTCAAACTGCTTCAATCAGATTTTACTGCGTGTAAGCATTAAAAATTAGTTTGCATTTAAATTGAATACGCATTGGCACTTACACGATGATTCTTGGCAACTAAATAGCCAACAATGCCACCAACAATGAACGTAAGAGCGCGCTGCATACTTAAACTGGATTAAGTATTAAATAATAAATTTTTAATGCCAATACTTAAAATTTTTTAGAGACGATGCTATAAGCAGCAGCGTCTAAGCCGAAATGTGAGTTGCTTTATAACAAAATGTGTAGCAAGCAGCAACTGCAAGGCTGACTAGATTATCAAAAAATGGATTAAACAA
Organism: Drosophila busckii; assembly: GCF_011750605.1. Lineage (NCBI taxonomy): Eukaryota > Metazoa > Arthropoda > Insecta > Diptera > Drosophilidae > Drosophila > Drosophila busckii. The sequence goes on along the minus strand of NC_046605.1, from coordinate 11,340,980 downwards.
GCGTTTGCTGCTTTATACAGTTTGTAGCGTCTAATAGTCAATATTGTATAAAGTTATACATGCCATATAATCGCAGCTGCATAACCTTGCAAAGTTTTAACTAAAGCACAAGCAGTTGCATTATATTGTTTTATATATTTTATTATTATTTCATAAGCTTTTTAATTCATGTAAATGCATTTCATTCTGCTGAAGGTTCTGCCTTCCATTCCGCTGTCTATAAATAACGCAACCATATTTGTAACTATTGCTAGCGCGCTATAAACAAATAAAAAGTTTTATATTTATGCATTTTGTTGTGTAAAAATATCGCATTACCTTGAACTAATAATTTTTGCCAATTAAAAAGCCCACAACGCAACCAACAATGAATGTTAAGAGCCAATCCATATCCATAACTATTGTAGTAAATAACAAATTTGGGTATTGCCAGCAATATTAAAGTTGTTTCTAAGCACGAACAAATTGTAAGAGTTTAATGCTCAGGCCTGCTTGAAGTACAACTAAGAGCATTTGCTTAACTAAATTGACTTGGCAAAACATTTCAATTCAACATTTGGAACATTTTGGGACGCATAAATTAGGCAAAATTATATTTCAAATTTTTTGTAGCTACTTTGCAGACTAAGATGAGTGACTGTGATGAGAATGGTAAATCGAAAACTTCGCCGCAGGGTTGCCCCAAGCCCAAGTCCTGCAGGCCACCACCAGCACAGCCCACATGTCTGCCACAGCCCACTCTCTGGTCGAAGCTCAATTGTGTGCCATGCAATCGCTTGTTCTTCTTCTTTCTGGGTGCAGGCTTAGCGCTGTGGTATGATCAGCATCAGCAGGAGGCAAAGAAAGCCGAAAAGGAGAAAGCCAAGCAAAACCAAAAGTCGCCCAAGGAGCTAGAGAAGGAGCGCAAGGAGAAAGAAAAGCAGCAGAAAGAAAAAGAAAAGCAGCAGAAAGAGAAAGAAAAGCAGCAGAAAGAGCGCGAGGCTAAGGAGAAAAAGGAAGCAGAAAAGAAAGCCAAAGAGGAGGAAAAGAAAGCTAAGGCGCAAAAGTAGTAACAGACTAGAAACAATATTTAAATAAATACAATAAAATGTACAGTGCATAAATATATATTATTACTCTTGATTATAAAATTTGTATTTGAATTTGAAGCCAAAGATATCGATACCGAAAAATTACATATTAAAAATATAAGAGGATTGATAGCTTCACATTCGTGTTAGCGAGCACTCATGCTCAAATATAAGCACATCTGAGCATTGTAGACGATGATACAAAGTCTGGGACGAACTTCGAGTAACAGGCCTTGGTAGCATCGACTGCGCACTCTCCTAATGCAAACTTGGGCTTTATAGTGGTGGATCAAGCTTGACGACGGCAAAGGGCACGACGGCTGATCTTATTCCTTCTTCTTATCCTTGCTCTTGTCCTTCTCCTTGCCCTTGCCCTTGTCCTTGCCCTTGTCCTTCTTAGCATCTTGACCGCCGCTCGACTTGCCACGCACCATTAACATGCCAATGCCCACACCAAGGACAAAGAACGCAGCCCGATTACACGGCTTACAGTTCAGACGAGCCGCCAGCGATGGCTGCGGTCTGCATGTTCTGCGCAACTGCGTCTCACACGGCATTTCCTTTTCCTATTTATATAGAGAAATATTCTCTATTTTCTATATAAATTCTGGCGACTTTGCTGCAAAGCCGTATAATAATTTTGTTTAGTGCTGCCGAAATGAGAATGAAAATTCTGTTCACAGCTTATCCAACCGACAAAGTATATCGTAGCCCGAGTGACATTGAATGCAAAGCATGTTTATATAATAATTTGCAAGCTATAAATTTATAATTGTATTTGTTTATAGAGTTGTAGCTATGCGCTTATGCATACCAAACTGCAGCAGCTGATTTGACTTGCCCACTGTATGAAGTATGTGCGGCATTTTACTTCTTCTTCTTGTTCTTATCGTCTGCCTTTGGGGCTTCCTCCTTCGGAAACGTCTTGGCATACCAAAGGCCCACAATCATGCCCGCAAATGTCGCCGAGAGGCGCTCACACCACATGCTTACCATAGTTAAAAGCCCAAAGCTTATTGTGTGGGTCCAGCTGACTGCGAAATTTTTACGGAAATTTACGAATTTTGAAAAATGTTGTGTAGAAGGCAAAGTTATTAACTAAACTTAAAGGCAGATAAGTTTGTTTGACAAACCAAAGCAGAGCAGCCTACTTGTTGATTTTATTTCACATACACAAAAGCAACAAGCGGCATGCCACACAACTGTTTGCTTTGTTGCATGTGGAATTGGCAGATATAATCAGCGATTCTTTTGACAGCTGTTGGCTGCAACAAATTCAATTAAAAGCACAAATAGCAGCCCTGAATTGAAGTTGCAATGAGAATTCATTTAATAATAAACTTATTACTCTGTCGCTTTGTGCTGGGCGACAAGTTGGTGAATCTCTTTACGGGTAATAAGCCTAAAGTTTATATTTGCAGGGCTTACGTGTAATATGAAAACCATGAGATCTGCATCCAGTCTAAACTGTCAGACTCTGTATAGAGTTTATACTCTACTCTTTATACTCATGCGTCAAAGGCTTTTCGCTAAGAAAGTGCAAACGCTACTGCAGAAAGAAACTTGAAAGGTAATTAAACCTTCCTTTTGAAAAGAAAGATTTCACATAAGATTAATTAATGCCCAAAAGCTCGAACAGATACTAGCATAAGATTAAAAATAAATTGAACTTCTAGTCATTAAGTCAAAAAGCAAAATTATTATAATAAATCCCCGAGAAGGCAGACGATTGATATATTTATGAGTAGTCGCCGTCCAATACTTATGAATGGCAAAAATACAAAGCTAGAAATTACTTAATATATTTTGTAAAAATGTTGCTTAAATAAATGCAAGTTATTAAATGCTTAATCTAAGCTAAACATTCGAATTCCATTTTATTGGATTCAATCAAGAAACTAAGCAGCCTCAAGTTGAAGATTAATTTCGACAATGCTTTAGTCGCATAATCAAAGGAGTTGGCTGCAATCAAAAGAGTTGCCTTTAAATTATAACAATAGAGCTTGTTTAAATAGAATTGCTGCTGTAATTAAATTGAGCAATCAGAGCTTGGCAACTGCATTTTGCCACTGCCAAATTATGTTGTGCAGTGTTTGTTAGTTGCGCTCAAGTTGCTAACAAAAGCTAAGCAAACACAGTTAACAGCTGAAAGTTGTTCAAGTAACTTACACACACACGTTTTGTGCTGCGGGCCACACACGAACACACGAAGTGGAACCTGAACTCACCTTGGTATTTGTAGCGCAATCTCGTCCAGGCTGTCCGACGGACTCATGGGCGTGCGCTCAAAGAGTCGCGATGGCGCCAGCGTTAGATGTCCGGTGGAATTGCTGACACATTTGAAGACCTTGGCGCCGCGCCTTTGGCGCTGTTGCTGGCGCTGCTGCTCGGCACGCTTCTTGCGCTTGTTCTCCTCCGCGCGCTGCAGGTTATGCAAGCGAAAGAAGAACATTGACATACTGCACGGTGGGTGAGCACGTTGGGATTTAAGTGGGCGTGGGGGCGGTGGGTTGGGAATGAAGAAGCAGTGCGTATGCAGTTGGCAATTTCCAATTCGTATACGTTGAGCAATTGTTGTTAGTTGTTTGTTATTTTGATGCATTCAATTTAATTTAGTAAAGCATTGCAATTTATTGTTTGTTGTCATTGTTTATTTCGTTTCGTTTTGTTTTGTTGTTAGAAACGTCATGAGTTATGCAAACGAACACAAAAACCAAATGTCAGTTTTATTTCCAAGCGCTTTCGAGCTTGTCTTGTGTGTATGATTTGTTCTTTTTTTTTGTGTTTTTGGGAGCTGCTGTCATTGTAATACGTAAATCTGCATGCAAAAAGCCAAATCATAAATTGAATGCCAAATCATAATGACACATGCCCCTGGATGAGAGCAAAGCAGCAGCAAACTTTCCACTTCCGCCAGCATCAATCAAAATTCAAAATGTTGCATAAAGCCAAAGCAGCAAAAATAGAAAAGCTACTAAAGCAACTGGACAGCTGACAGCAGCTTCTATTGCTAGCTCTGGTTGTTGTTGTTGTTGCTGTGGCGCCCAGCAGCGGAAATTGAAATATGAAGAGCATGTTGAGCGGGTTTTGCGTCTTTAAAGCGATGGCCCATACAACGGAAATGACGTCAAACTCACACACACACACACACACACACACACTTCATTAGTTAGCCACAAAGCAGCTGTCAAATAATTCAATTGGCCGCAGGCAGAGAGCCTTGATTGATTACGAGTTGTACAAGTTGCAATCAGGCGTTAAATAAATATCAACTGCCAGTTCGATCAACAGACTTCCGTGCAATTAGACACTCGCTATTTGCCTAATGACTAAACTCTCAGCACTTAATGAGCCAGCAGGCGCTACGTTGGCGGGGCCTACGCGACTTGTGTCAAAAGTAAATTTATCGAAATTTACATAAATTTACTTCAGACACTGTCGCCAATCAATGCCGCGCCCCAGAGCAATAGCTAATTACCAATTGTGCGCTAGCAGCAAATGAGTAAACGATTTTTTATGATTGTCTAGCGCAAGGTGGAATAAATTTGGGCTACAGTACGCCACAGCAGTTTATGGTTGAATCAAAATTTAAATCAAGTTAAGTATTTTACGCTTAATTAGGCGCAAACTTTTTAAAAGCTTTAAGCAATAAATTTGAGTTGTAAGCAAAATTATTTTAAAGAAGTTTAGCTAGGCTGTAAATAAGCTTAACGCATTACAATTAGCAGACACTGTAGTCAATTTGGTTTGATTAAATTCGTTAATTTGTGTTGTAGACTTTAAATTTCTTTTCAATTTACTTAGTCTGCAAACAAACAAATCAATTCCAATTGTAATTTGAATTGAGCAATATTATGAATATTTTAATTTGAAATGTATAATGTCATTAGACATGGCTCAGCCGTATTGAATAAACAGTCAACAGAGTAGCGCACTATAGAATATATAAGATATTGTAACGGATATGCCAACTGGCTTTATTTATTGCTGTCTGCAGCTTTTACTCTTCTTGACAACATGCATTGCATATAAGGGTAGGTAAATGTTTAAAGCTTGCTGCACATTTAGCTTACAGTGAACACTGCGTATAGTGAATCTTTGCCGTTTGAGGCCCATACTCTTGCACCGCCGTACCATGTGCTCGCCACTGCAGGAAATTTGGATCGTTAAGAATGGCAGGTGCATCAGGGGATATCACTGTGTCGATGGGTATTCGCAGAGGCAGTGCCAGGATAAGTGTCTGAAGCCCAGCACAAAACGATCGACGGCTCGTACTAGGGGTACTACTAGACCGACTACTACTAGCACTACTAACAGTCCTCAGACAACAAAAACAACAAAAACAGAACCAACCACCACCACCGAGGAAGATGTGCACATTGAATCATCCGACATGACTCTTGAATCGACCTCCGCTAAAACTGGCATCATGGCTAGACCCTTTTGATTATGATTAAAAAATTAAGATATAAGAATTCTTCTTTTTTTAAATTAAAACAATTGTTTTAAATAAATTCGAGCTAATCATAAAAAACTAACAAATGTTAGCTAATGACAATTTAATCAGATAATTTAATCACACTCTCTACAAATTTATTATTTGCACTGCGCGAAACATATGCTAACAATGCCTATTACCCGCTGACAACGTGGCGTATGCGTAATGTGTTACATTTGATTGAACTACTACAACATTAATGAAGAAAATGGCAAAATAAATATACATATGAAATTTAACTTAAATAACGAATTTAAGTACTAAACTAACAATATCATGCTTGAGTAAGTTATATAAAAATAAAGCTTAAAAGCGAACCAAATTAAATGTTTTAATGTGCGTGACGCTGCATTAAACCGTAGCACTCAAGAAATTAATAATAAACAATAACAGTCATGACAGATTTGTGTCCAAAGCCGAATATTCTGCTACTCACAGTGGAAAGTGATGCAAGGTGTTTTCATATTGAGCAGTTTGCTGCTCTTAATTCTATTACCAACGCATGCTGTGCGTTCTAAAAATGGCAAGCAGCAAATGCATATTGAATTTCGAAATATATTTAAACATTGTGCACAGTTGATTATTGCAGAGTCAGCAGGCGCAACAAGTGCAAGTCGCCGCAGGAAGTTTGGATACTAAGGAAAGGCAAATGCACCAAAGCTGTGCGTTGCGCTGGATATTCGTATAGGAAATGCATTGACAAATGTCTGAAGAGAATACGCGAATTTATTGACGATGATGATATAACAAGTCAATTAATAGTTATACAAACAACTCGAAGAGTTAGGAAGCCTAAAAGACCAGTGATAATAAACTACTATGACGACTAGTAAGACTTGCTTTCAATTCTAGCCACAAAAGCGAAATTTGTAAGGCATTTAGTAAAAGCTTATCAAGCACTCAGCATGACTGCTAAGCACTACACGCCCCCATGAGCCATTAAAAAATAAATAAAATGCCACGAACAATGGCAGACAATGAAAACTTACAAAATTGAAGTGAAAATTTTGTGCTGTGATACGCTTAAACGCTTGACGAATGGCAACAGCAGATACGCTTAGAATTATTAACAAAAATGTGCACACTGTATGTGTCTGTGTGTGTGTGTGTGTGTGCATTGAAGCAGCTCATAATCATTAGAGCACAAAAAGCTGAGCGTAAAAGAAAAGAATTGCTGGCTTTTGTGTCGGGTTGAAGTGCCGTAGTCCGTCGCTGTCTGCGTAACCGTAGGCGCTTCAAATATAAAGCAAAATGCCGAAATAAACACTTGTCACGAGCGCCCAACTCCTGCTCCTGCTCCTGCTGCGTTGGTCATGCCACAAAAATGGGCATATTTTGAAGCTCAACAATAGGCGTTTGGGGCATGTACACGCATTTTGGCTTGCGTGCCGTGTCGTGCCGGACACACAACAGGCAGCCAGGCAGCTCCTTTTGTCGTCCTTTGGCAGCACATCATGTGGCATGCCGTTAAAATGCGAGCAGAGCGACGACGCAGAGAAAAGATTTCCTTGTGCGTAATAAAAATGTAGACAATTTTTACGACACAACACAACATGATAATAGCCACTTTATTTCTTCATTAAAAATCAGTATTGATTGCCCAAGCGGCCCCCTCAACGCAGTCCACAGCGCTCGACACAGGACACATGAGCTGGCCAAGTTAACTAACTGAGAGCAGCACGAGTTCGTTTTTGATTGCTCAGTGCCAACAATGTACTTGGATTTAAACACACACACACACACACACACATACACGTACATGCGTTGAAAGTGTTAAACAAACAATTGTCAATAATAAATATTAATCAAACAACAAAGCTAACAAATAAAGTAACAAGCAATTGTTCAACAGTTGCGCATACTTCAATATACAAATGAAAAGAATTTTCATTTTACAGCAGCAAAAATATTTATTAAAAATTCGCATGTTGGTAAATATTTTTGCTGCTCTTTCGCTTTGCTGTGCGCTTTAAAAAAAATAAAAAATTAAATTGTTTTTATCGCTGCCTTTGACATTTATGCTATCGTTTGTTTAAGCTGCAAGTGACAATATTTACTGGCAAACTTATAGCAAAGTAAAGTTTTATTGAATGTTAAGCAACTTTTCGCATATGAGCTTTGATGCAGCTAAAACTTTAGGCTAATTGAGCCACACATGCATCGAGTGTGCTTCAATTTATGCTTGGTCAGAAGGGAATACAAAATGCGAGCAACTTGAGTGGAGCAAAGAATAAGCAGAAAATCAAATATAACACACAGTGAGGTAAGCAACAATAGTTGCGTCAGTTTGATGATGATGTTCAGGTCACAGTAGCGGGACAGGCAACGACAACAATGGCTCACATTGTATGCTCTTCCATGTGTGTGTGTGTGTGTCAAAAGGATTGGCATTTTAATTTGATTTCACATTGATAGAGGCGACGCAACAAATAGAAAAAAATGCATGCGGAAAGTCGCACAAAGTCGACTTTGGGAGACCTGGTACAATAGCAAAGAAATAGGTTACAGATTCAACATAAAAATAAAAAAAAAAATGGCTCTTTGATTACCTTCATAACTTATTTATTTAATATGCCAGCAGCACAAAATTAAAAACATTTGTATAAAATAAATTTATTGCTACTAAGCTGTAGCTGCTGCTTGATTTAATTTTGGGTTAAATCAATAGACACACATCCTACCAATAATATATTTAACTTATAAGACCCTTTGTTCATTCTGCTGGACCGGGTCGCAGGACACTACACAGTGTGAGTTTCGTGCATGAAAATTGTTAAGTAAATAGAAATGAAAACTGTATGCAAGCAAAACGAAATGAAGAGAGAAAATAATGTAACAAAATAAATAAAACTTACTTGCTTAAACCAATCAACTAACTTGTAGTTGCGCATGCTAGTCGAGCTTAGTTCATTGTTATTGCTATTATTATTGTTATTAAGATTGTCAATATTGCTTTGCTGGCTATTGTGGCTCATGTTGAACAAAAAGCTCTAAGCACACAAGTTAGTGGTTGCAATAGTTAAAGTTGGACACACACACATAGACACAACACAAACATTTAAAAGTGTAAAACAATTATATGCATATAAATATTTGTTTAATTATAAAGTAGACATTTAGTTAGTTGCAGGCAGCGCTCCCAAACACACACACAGACAAACATTTTGTTGTTGTTCTTTACCTGACGCTTTTGGTAGTTTAAATGCTTGCAAATTCTAAATCGAGCTTAATTAGTTATTGTTGGTTTAGAGTTTAGTTTTTTTCTTTTAAGCACAGTCTAGAGTTACGCTTTCAGTTGTAGTTTAAATATATTTACACTTATGTTTCACTTCATATGTTGAGTACTTAAGCACTAGTTAAAGCTTTTACCAAATCGTGTACCATTCGTGGTCATATGTACACTTAAATATACAAATTATACTAATACTAGTAATCGAAAGCAAAACACTAATTGTATTCTGTTTATATAATGCACAGCTTAGATTAGCACAAGTCTCACATTGATGTTGCAGCTTAGCAGAATGTTGTGTCGATATTAATTTTAGAAATATTTTTTTTAGCTATAGTTTGGCTTGGTTTGGTCCACAGTTGAATTAAGCACACAGAATTTACTACACTTAGTTAATTAGATTTATATATATTTAGACGTTAAACACAGCACATTAATGCATAATTTTATTTTTTTGGTCAGTTTGGTTTGTTTATTTATTGGTTAAAGCTGTTTAATTGGACTATTTGTTGGTTTGGCTGAAGGTAACAATTATTTTCTGCTCTGGTTGGTCCTGCAATAGAAAATAGAATTCGCCAGTTTTCTTTTTTTTTTCACGCAACTCGCTCGACTCAACGTTGCACTTGAACTGAAAGCACTTGCCCAATCCTTTGCTAACCAAATGAAATGCTTGCCAGCACAAAAACAAAATATACAGCCCATCAACAATGTTAATAAAAATATGCGTTAGGGCCAGCAGTCGCATCGAACTTTGGAATACACTTTTTATAGTTTCAAACATAGTTAGCACTTGAGTTATTAAACGCAGACAATGCTGGATTATGGTTATGCTAAAACCATGAAAGTAATGTATCAAATTAACCACTTGCGTAGTTTTAGCATGTCCTTCCTCCAGTAGTAAGACGCAGAAACAATTATATTTTTATTTTAGTTTCAATTGATTGTGAAATTCAATTAAATATTAGAGCAACTGCTCTAAGTTCTGTCGCTCAATATTGAGTATATTTATATAAATCTTTAATGATGATAATGCTGGACTATGGAGATGCTAAAACCATGCAAGTGGCTTTTCAAATCATCCACTTGCGTAGTTTTAGCATGCCCATTCCCCAGTCCTACGATGACTCAGAGTACGAAAACTTGCATTTTTACTTTAATTTTTATTGATGATTAAATTTAATTAAACACTAGTCGAAGCTCCACCATCATCGATATTGATTATTTATAGTAATTTTATATATGGCTTTAATGATGGTAATGCTGGATTATGGGGATGCTAAAACCACGCAAGTGGCCTTTGAAATCCACCACTTGCGTAGTTTTAGCATGACCTTCCTCCAGTAGTAAGACGGAGTAACAAATTTATTTTCATTTTAGTTTTTGTTGATTGAGAAATTGAATTAAACATTAGCGCAACTGCTCTAAATTCTGTTGCTATGGATCTTTAATGATGATAATGCTGGACTATGGAGATGCTAAAACCATGCAAGTGGCCTTCCATAGCAACCGCTTGCGTAGTTTTAGCATACCCTTCCTCCAGTAATAAAACGTCTGAGAGTTGGATAATTCACATTTTTATTTTACTCTCTTTTGTTGACTTTGAAATAAGATGAGGCACTAGCACTATTGATTATTTTTGAGTAATTTTATATATAGCTTAAATGATGCTTATTCTGGATTATGGGGATGCTAAAACCACGCAAGTGGCTTTTCAAATGCACCGCTTGCGTAGTTTTAGCATGTCCTTCCTCCAGTAGTGAGACCGAGAGACACTTATATTTTTATTTCTGATTGTGAAATTAGATTAAATATTTAAGCAACTACTAAACTCTGTCATTATGAATTGTGAGTTAATTTTGAGTATATTTTTATAAATCTTAAATGACAATGCTGGATTATGGGGATGCTAAAACCACGCAAGTGGCTTTTCAAATGCACCGCTTGCGTAGTTTTAGCATGCCCATTCCCCAGCCCTACGATGGCTCAGAGTACGAAAACTTGCATTTTTACTTTAATTTTATTGATGATTAGATTTAATTAAACACAGCTTTAAGCTCCACCATTACCGATATTGATAATTTATAATAATTTTATATATGATGATATTGCTGGATTATGGGGATGCTAAAACCACGCAAGTGGCCTTTCAAATCAACCACTTGCGTAGTTTTAGCATGCCCCTTATCCAGTAGTTCGACGGCTTAGAGTAGCCAAGACCACATTTTTATTGATTTTGAAATATAATACAATACTAGAGACACAAGTGCTCTTAACTCTGCAGTAATAGTTGGTGATTATTTTCGTGTTGTTTTATATAAAAATTCAATGTTTATTTTATTTCTTATACGATGTTTATTCTGGATTTTGGGGATGCTAAAACCACGCAAGTGGCCAATCAAATCATCCGCTTGCGTAGTTTTAGCATACCCTACCTCCAGTTATAAGACAGCCAAGTTGTTTTATTGATTTTGAAATTTAAATTTATTTAAATCTTTGATGAATTTTTCAGTTACTAAATGATGCTTATGCTGGATTATGGGGATGCCAAAACCACGCAAGTGGCCTTTCAAATCCACCACTTGCGTAGTTTTAGCATGCCCCTTCTCCAGTCGTGGGGCAGCCAAGTGTAGTTTCTCACAATTGCACTATTCGTATGTTGTTTGCACTTTTAGCGTAGATGCTACTGACTGCTGGCCCTCGCTAAGACGCTGCAGGCGTCGTCGTCCTTTGAATGCAATAAATGTTCGGAGTACGCCATTTCTCATTTGCGCTAACGCTAACTGCATGCAAAATGGCGTCTGCTTGGTCAAAACAATTGGCAAAGCGTAGCGGCGAACTCGTAAAATTGCTTTATTGCTTTTGAAATTTAATTAAACATTAGAGCGCAACTGCAATTAGCTTTGAAACTGAAAATTACTCAAAATTAAATAAAAACTCTTGCATATTAAATAAGCTTTTGCCACTTTGCGCAGCGACAAGACAATTAAGTTCAAACTAAAAATACAATTTTCGTCGCTTGTATGCAGAAAATCAATAAATAAGTAGAAGAACCACATATATTGCACATACGCCGCGTGTAACGACACAAATGCAAACTGGCAACGGCAGCTGGACAAACTTTTGCGCAGCCAGCCAGCGAGCAAGAAGAACAAGAACATGCTCATGCAGTCAAGCTGGACTAACTTATTATATAGTTGACATGACATGGCAGTAGACACCACAGGGCTGGCGAACGCTTTGAAGTTGAAGTTGCCGCTGCGAGTGACAAAATGGGAAAAGTACTGCGCTGGCCCCCCGCCCCGACGCGACGCATGTATCCATTTACAAAATTGAATTTATGACCTCTTCACACAACGCACATAAGTGCATTTCAAACTTTTGGCCCACTGTGCGCGTTGCAGCAGCAGCAAAAACACACACACACACACACACACACAAAAAAGAAAATAACAACATAGAAGCCACTTGCTGACGCTTTATTTGGATTTGAAGCGTAAAGTTCAAAGCAATTTTTAAAGATACAAAAGTAAGCTGAGGCTGCAGCTCCTGCTGCTGCTGCGGCTGCTGTGGTCAACTTGCCGCAAGGGAGCAATTCAGTCTGCAGACTGTGGCAAGCACAGCAGAAATCACATCAATTTATTTTTCGATTTGCCACTGACAATGATTTGTTATTGTTCGCTCGAAGCAAACGAAATATTTCGACATTTTCACACCGAAGCCACAAAACAATTTCCACGCACACTAGGAAATTGCATAATTGTAGTGCAATTTGCTGTGCAGGCAACAAAATTATTGCGCATACGCCTGTTGTGCTAATGAAGCGAGAGTTTTGTTTCCAAGAGACTTATGACCAAAATTGCTTACACAATTGGGCAATGAGCTGTGGCAAATTGGATTAAGTAACAGGTAAAAATATTGATCAAAGTCAAGCTCAAGTTGCGGTCAATAAATTGTGTAAAAAGACAATTCGCTTGTTGAAAATTTAAGCGCAGCTTCAAAATAAAAATAAAAATAATCATCAATGGCTCTCGACAGTGACAGCGAGCGCTACAAGGACATGGCTAATGTCAGGCAGTGACAGCGCAAAGCTTGCGCAGCAATAAAATGGAAAATGGCTGCAAGAATTCGGCTAAGCAGCAAAATAATAAAAATAAACGATGTGGCAAGCGGAAACTTTCGAACAACAACAAAGCCAAGTGAAGTGTCAAACCGATAGGTGAGCTAAAAGTTGTAATAAAGCCTTAAAGCCAAATTGAAACTTAATGCAATCAAAAGTGATTTATATGCGAGCAAAACAAATAACACAAAGCAAAGCTAAGCTAATTTAATTTTGTACATGTTGTAATTGCTTGAAATTGCACTATGGCATGCTATTGCATATTAATTAAAGTTTCTTGGCTTCAAAGTTGCTGCAAATGTTGACAAGTTCGCTGCTTGTTCTTACTTAATCATTCATAAGCTCGCCCTCAACTTGGGCCAAAAACTTTGTAGCTGCGCAGGACGTGTCAACTATGCAATATAGTGCGCCAGATTCAATTTGGAAACAGGTACTCAAAGCGCCTGGCGTGGGCAATCAATAAACTGTGGCCACAGCTGAGTGTGTTTAGGTTTAGGCTTTGGTTGCAAGCGCACTAATTGTTGCTGCTGCTGTTGTTGCCACAAAGCAAAGCAAGATTGCAAGCAGTTGCCTGAACTCAACGCCTGTCGCATTGTTGCGACGCTTTTAATTACATGAGCCGCGTCAGCAGCAGCAGCAGCAGCAGCAACAAAGCTCCAAAGCAGCAATAGCAATGCCAACTGCCACAAATGTACTTTTGTTGCTACAGCAGCAGCAGCAGCAGGACAAGCGTAGCGTGCAATTAAAGTAAGTGGCGCCATTTTCATTTTGCAACGCATTGTTGCCCAAGAACCTGTGCCATAAACTACTTGCCCCCTGGCCAGCAGCACTAAAGCCGCGCGCTCGAGCTCCAGCTTGCTGGCTCTTTTGCATATTTTTCATAATTTTAATACTTCAACTTCGAGTGTGTCGTTTGAAAATGTCAAGGGGCAGCAGCAGCAGCAGCAACAACTCGCCAGTTGATTAATGAGTTTATCTCGGGGCAAGCAGCAGCAGCAGTATCGCTGTAATTTGTTGCCCAGCACTTGCAATCGAATTAAGTCAAGCAATGCGCACTAAAAAGCCAACTGAGCTGGTAGCTCATTGCATATTTTGACAGTTTACAGGCAACATTAATGCAAGCTGAGTATATTATTTGAATAAAGCAGCTGCATATAATGAGCGAGCAAGCAGCATATGCTAAGCTAAATTATAAGTAAGTTGAGAAATTGAATTGCTTAAGTTTAAAATGAATAAACTTTAGTGTGGCTATCATAAGTTAAATCTTTCGATATTCAAAAATGCTTTGCAGCTTTTGATATCACAAAAGTAAGCAGCTTGACAGCAGCTGAGTGCACAATCGCATACGTTGCGTGTGCGTCTAACAAATCGCATTGTAGTTGTGTTTCTATTTGCGCTTTTTACCGTTCCATTTTCTTGCTCACGCAACCGTGTGCAGACGAACCGGAAATTGAAACTCCATTGGAATATCAACGAAGCCAATGCCAGTAGAAGAAGCAACGCAGCGCTGCAATTCAGCGATTAGCAAACAAGGAGCAGCAGCAACAACCAATTGGCTGACAGGGATTTAGCATGCAGTGCGTGAAGAAAAATGTGGGGGCAAGAGACAACAGTGCGACAATCTAAAAAGTAGCTGGCAAAACGGTAAATGCTGCAACGAGTTTAAATAGCAAAGTTGTTACGCTGCTTGCATTGGCATTAGATACGTGCCATTTGAAATGTCGCAGAGCAGCGCAGAGCAGCTCAAAGCGAGCTCGAGTGTGTCCTGACCCTGTCGTTTTTGTTAAGTGACATAAATGAAGTTACGCGAGGCACTTTCATTGATTTAGCTTTACCAATAAACTTGAGCACAGTTTGTGCAGTAAGTATGCGGCAAGCAGCAGCGCAGCAGCGCAGCAATTAAGCGGGAGCGCGCACACAGCGTAAATTGCAGTGGGAATGTCAGCGCTGCAAAGTAGGCAACACTACTTACACAAATTAAAGCAACGCACACACAGCGACTTACTTATGCATGTGTGTGTGTTTGTGTGTGTGCAAACACTTAAGCGGCAAAAGTTGAAGTTGCATGCTGCACTTGAGCGTCGCCTGACATTGCCACTCAGCAACCGAATGAGGCTGCGTCGCTTCTCTGCTAATGCGCAACAACAACAATTTTTAGCCAAAGCCCAAACATGTCGCATGTCAGAAACACACACACATTACGCATACGCCGCATATGCAGCTGCATTTCGATTGCACCGCCGCGTCACGCAGCCCATTAAATATTTAATAATTCTATGCACAACAACAACAAAAATCAAGCGCACATTTTCAAACTGCCAATGGCAGCTGCAATTTTGAATTTTTATTTCCAACTCCCTCGACGCAGCAGCGTAATTTAAAAGCATTGCGCGAGACCTTGTTGGCTTGTGTTTTCCATTGCCGCAGGGCTGGATCATTTTGCCCTTTGCTTTGTCGCGCTTTATACATATTTTATATAAATAATAAATAAATATAACCAAGCGCAGCGCTAGCTGCTGGCATTTCGAGCTCGCTTCGGATTACTTGCCCATTAAAAAACCTGATTCAATTACACTGCAGCTAACCTTTTGACCTTTGTCCTGCTATCATCTATTTCAATATCTATGCAAAGCTCAAAAGTCGCTTCAAAATAATTTACGTAACCAAAGTTTGTATATTTATTGAGATTTTCAGCGCGCGCTAAAATTTATGCACATGCATAAATTCAATCAAAACTTGTGCGTAATGCATGAGAAACAAGCAAATTGAATCTCCGGAGGCCCGAAATGTCAGCCGCATATCGTTTGTAATGAATTCAATTTATTAGCAAAAATAACTTTGCCCCCCCTGAACGACTCTCGACTGCTTCTTCCAAATTGCTGGGCTGTCCTGTGCGTCCTGCTGGCCTAATTGTGTCGGCATCAGGCGCATGTGAAATGGAATACAATTAATATTAATTTTTGTGCCACGCTTAGCAGCCGAGGCGAGCGTGCAGCGCTTAATGCAAAAGTTGTCTTCGCCTTCCTTTTGTTTTTTGTTTTATTTGTCATGCAATTAATTGTCACTTAAAAGCATTCACGTGCTCAACTCGTCGGCCATTGTTAGCTACCTACACACATACATACATACGTAACGTATATTTATGCCACTGCTTTTTGCTTTGTTTTCATTTATTAGCAGCTGTCAGCCATAATTACCAAAGTGCGCTCAAGCACGTTCACATCATCTGCAGTGAAATTTGTGTATGGAAAGTCTATAAACATTTATTGATTCTGTTCGTTTTGTATACAAAGCTGATGCGCATAGAGCGTGTCTATGTGTATTATAAGCTTGATTGCAATTGACATAGGCCAAGCTTAGTTAAGCAGACAGCAATTCATAGACTTAAAATGTGAATTGAATGCCTTCTGTATTTAACTTATATTAAATTAAAAGACATAGTCACACATTTGCTGGCTGCTTTAATCAGCATAATTATGCAAGCCAAGCTAATTTTAATCATATGCCAACTGCAAATTAATCACAGACTGCTCAAATACAAATACAATGCGACACCTTTTTGCGCTAATTAAAAGCTCAGCTGATGGACAAGTAATTTGGCTGTAGTTCATACAATAGTGGCCAAAATTATATGCACAAAAAACATTTCGCTTTGTTCTAATATTGATTTCAGGCAAAATGTTTTACGGCAAGAGTTTTTTTTATCAAATATCGAATGCCTTAAAGCGAATTTCATTTAAAGCTTAAGAAAGTTTAAGATTAAAAGCACTTGGGCTTAATTATATTCAATATGTTTAACATGTCGCAGCGCACTTTACTTCAACTAATAATAATTCATTTATTTATTTATTTATTTATATATTAATTGGTATAGTCAGAGCAACAAAGACCTTCAGGCTGAATAATAATAATTATAATAATATTTTACATTTCGTATGTGAGTTGTACACATACTTTTGGCTACTATTGTGCATATAATATTTGTTATTGCTGACAACAAGTCAAGTGAACATACTCAAATAATTGTGTGCCCAACCTAATGCCGAATAATCATTTTAATTACAACATTATGTGCCTACGTGTAAATTTGCTGATTTATACGGTACACACGAAATTTAAGCCAAGCTTAAATTGTTGACTAGCGAAACATATGCGACGCTGTAAATCCTGCAAAGTGGCTCTTGGTGTAGGGGGGCAGGGGCATGTGTCAACAGTTTGAGCGAAAATGACACAATTAATTTTTCGAAATTTATGCAAGAATAATTATCAACTCCAAGTTATGCAGACTTGGCGCACAAGACGCACGAAACTTTGTGTGTATGTAAACGAGTGTGTGTGTGTGTGTGTGTTGCTTTTTTTTGTGCCAACTAATTCAATTTATGCTGTAAAAAAATTATGCGCTTGAATTATGCATGCAGACGTAGCGCAGCTCAGCCTCAGCCTTAGACTCAGTCGCAGTCGCCGTCGCAGCGCTTGGCAGATATATCGCTGCAAATAAATATGCATAATTTGTATATAAATAAATTGGGAGGCAACAACTTTAAGCTTGAGACTAGCTCGCACGTTTTGTAGTTTGCACACTGACACGTCCTTGGCGCCAAACTTTGGCAATTGTCGACTCATAAAAGTAAAAGCAAACAGCGGCAGCTTTGCTGAATTTGTTGGCTACACTAAACAGTGCTGAGCTGAGCTGAGCATTTTATTGTGCAACAGGCAAAGCACACACACACCCACACACACACACACACACGCTTAGCTTGCTCTTAGCCTGTTTTATTGGCACAAGCAGCAGGACACAGCCAAAATGAATTACCTAGCAGCGAAGCTGAAGGCAAATGTGTTTTGCTTGTACTAGCGACAACTTTCAGTTTGCGGCAACAATAGCAAAAGCAGCAGCTGCTTTCTTTATCAATGTAGCTATCTCACTCTCCAACTATCTATCTCTCTTTCGCTGTGTGTGTGTTTGCACAGCAAATGGCAGACGACAATGACAAGGCCTGGCATTTTATTCATTGTGCCGTACGCAAGTTGATTGCTTGCTTACTTTTATCATCGATGGAACGAACGTTCGTTCGTTCGCCTGTCGTCCTGTCGCTACGGAAATAATCGACAAAAGTTTTTAATCAACACACACACGCACAGTCACACATACAAGCAAATACGCGCTTTTAGTGTTTACCTGCGCACATTACAAATCATTAAACGCTTCAGCGCGTCAGCAGTTTTTCGCCTTGCCGGACGCGCGGATTATGAAAGGCTGCCCTTGCTTAATGTAAATTGCTAAAATTAATTATTAAATTACACGAAAAAGGCATTTGTGGTTTTCTTATGCGCATTAACAATTTGCGGCCAATTGCAATTTGCCTCTGCTCTCGACTATTACTCAGTTCACAGCTGGTGTAAGGTGTAATTTTCCATTAGAAAGTTAATTAAAATTTTGTGTGCGCTTTCAAGTTGAGTTTCAATTACACACACAATCGCGCACAAAGTGAAACAACAAGCTTTGAAAACTTGTAGACAGTATTGAATCGCCAAGTTGCTAGTCGAATTATGCGCAGCTTTAAAAGATAAGTTTAAGCATCAATGGCAGCCATTGACAATGGAGTTGAAGCAACAGACTTCGCAAATTCCAATGGGAATTGGATTAGATAACGAACAGCATTTAGGCTTTACAGACTTGTTAAACATTTATGCAGCAATTCAAATATATATATGAAATATTTAAGCTGAACAGCAACACTGATAACTTCATTGCAGAACAGAACAGAATGTATCTCAAAGTATTGAATACATTTGATTGATGCAACAAAAAGTAGTGAATAGTTATGATTTAGTTTCATTTAAAACATTTAGTTTCGATTTAAGTCTATAAAGAAACTTGTTTATTTATTTAATACACTCATTAAATTTTAAATCATATTACTGCATGCTTTACCTTACTTTACTATTTGTTGCTTGCTAAATGTGCTGCGCATTAATAAACAATGAGTATTCAATTGAACAAGCTGCGACACACTTTATGCTGAGTGGTGCAGCAAATCTTTGACTTGGGCCAACTTTGCTTTAAGGCCATCTTAAATTGTTAATTGGCGCATATAAATGCCCTGACATCAATTCGATTGAAGGCGACAGACGCTGTCACGCATAAATTATGCACACGCTGCGCCTTTGCGCATATCGATGGATATAAAATTTAATTGAAGCACTTGCCTCGCCGTTCCGCGTCAGGTATGGGAGGAGTCGAGGCATATAGATTACATTGATGTCCGAAAAAGTCGCTTCAAATTTAATTAAATCAAAGTGTTGTTGAAGCAGCAGCAACAGCACCAGCAGTTGCAGTATTTTCATTTTATTTTGTAATTTACATTTTAATGCATTTTGGACGCACTGCAGCGAATAATAATTGAGCCGCCTGATAAACTGTAAAAATGCAATTGCATAAATAAAGCAAAGTGGCTTAAAGTGTTTAAGGCCAAGGTGCCACAAAAAGGCGCAAGCGCTCTATATATATATATAGTATATAGCGACAAGTTGCGTTGACAGAGTGTCCATCAGTTTGTTGTTTGTTTGCCATGCATGCACGCAATGTGTCAAGCGAGAGAGAGAGAGAGGGAGAGTGTGAGAGAGCGCGCACGAAAGATTCAGTTGGCAAATGCAGTTGGCTGCGCTTGTTGCCTGTCAATCCGTTTGTCATGCACTTAGCCAACTTTTCACAGCCTGACATTGTTTACCGTGGGCCAATGTCTAAAGCTTTTTAGTCATAAAATATTTAACACACTATATAAGCAACACTTAAGTGCCTGACAAACTGCAACACACTTTACTGCTTAGCTGATAACGTAATCAATGTTGAGTTCACATCAAAAGTTATTTGCGCGCATTATCCATTTAAATTGTGAGAGCATTGCCATAATTTTTCATACAAAGACGCCTCAATATCTTTTGTACTGCAATTGCTGCACGTAATTTTCATCTTCGGAGCAGCAGCAGCAGCAGCAGAAACAATGGCAAATCTCACTTGGCGCTGGCAACTTTTATTGCAGCTTGCAAGTCGTTTTGGCTTTTGCACACTTGCAGTCTTAATATGCTGGCTTACTTGCTCTGCCAGCCAGGCAAATATTTGCCACACTGAGCTCAACACACACACACACACAGACACAGAGAGAAACTTGCTTGTGGCAGTTTTCACACCCCACTTGAGCTGCAATTGCTGCAGCATGGCTCTGGCCAAGTCCAAGTGGCAGGCAGGCTAACAAAGTTGTTGCTATTTTTAAATGCGGCAGAGCAACAACAACGAAAAAAATCTATATTTATATTTATATTTACAGCTGCTCGCAGCTTTAGTGCGGTCAAGCAGGCTCTTCGGGGCTTTATTAGTTTCTGTGGTTTGCTTGCCTGGCCACATGAATTCAACTTATTGTGTATATAAAATATTGTAACTGCTGCCAATTGCCAACTGTTGTTGGCTGTTAATTAAATTAATTTATTTCTATGCGCAAATATTTGCGTTTAATTATGAGTCAACAGATGTAGTCAAAACCTCAAAAATTAAGTGCAATTGCAATTGAATTGAAAACATAAATCAATAAATTAAATGGCTGCTGTCAATTTCCGCTGCTAAACAAAAAGAAATTAACATTGACATGCAAACGCGTAATTTGTCTACATATGCCATTGATTTATCCCACACACACACACACATACGCGCAATCAGCAACATTTCAATAATATTCATAACACACACACACACAGAAAAGTAATCAGCAGACAATCTGACAAATACGTATAATGTAAGCCAAAGTAAAATGAAACCAAAAAAAAATATAAATGGATTTACATTTGAGCGTTAAAATTGTTGCGCACAAATATTTCAGCCTTAATTAAATGATAAATGGCAAAAGCGCATTGAGGCGCATTCAGCTGCAAAATTACATTTTAGACGGGTTAAGCTCAAACACCTGAGCAGTGTTACCACAACCACAAAATGTATGTAGAGCGAGACAGACAATATGCATAATAATTAAAATATTATTAACAAGCTTTGGTAGATGAGCAAGCAGCTGAATTGATTAACTACAAAAAAATCAATTTCAATTGAGTTGTGATATACAACTTATGACGTATATATTACGTATACGCAAAAAGCACCAAATAAACGTTGTATAGATTTGATGCATAATTGATAGCTTATGTCCCTTTAGAGTTAGCAGAGCCTGCCAAAAAGGCTAGACCTACGCTTAGGGGATTGTTTAGCCATAAAAAGGCTAAAGCGACAGCACAGCAGCTGGCATAAGTATATTAGTTTTTTGTTTGCTGGGCCGTTTAAGCCGCAGCCCTTTAAAGCCAACAAACTGCACACAGACAGACACACAAAGTTAATTTCATAACGCATATGACGCATACGCAGCATAAGCCTTTGCTATATCAACATGCTCACGTGGCTTTCAGTGTATGTGTGTGCGCTGAGCAGTCGTGCATAACGAGCATAAATTTAGGTGTGTGTGTGTGTGTGTGTGTGTTTATGCTCTGAGCTATGGCACAGGTTGTTGTTTCCCTTTGTCATTTGACGTCAATCGATTGATTGTATTTGGAGTCGGCTTGTTTATTCAATTCCCCCCAGGATTGCCCAAAAAAAATTCTAATTGCAGCCGCTACGACTCATCAATATATCAATATCGCTGCGTATGTTGTGTATGCCTCATTTATTATGCAATAATTAAGTGGGCGCGAGGTCAAGGTTAGTAAATTATTCTTTTCGAACAACTAAGTTGAGTTTCGTGTCTCACACTTTTGTTAAACGACTACAATAAATTTGTGTGTGCTCAATGTCAGTCACTAAACTGAAGCGCATTAATGTGTGGGAAAATTGAGTGCGTGTGTGTGTTTTAAATTTTTTATTCCACAATTAAAAGTTAACTCGCGCTTTGCGACAGTAGCTCAAGCATAGCTCCATAAAAAACACAAGTAGCGCTATAATGTGCGCCATAAGCAGCAGCTGCCAGCACCAGAGCAAGTCGGTGGTGCCCAAGGCGGCCCAGCTGTCGTTAAAGACAACGCGGCGTGCTTTGTCCGTGAGCACCTCACGATTGGCATACTGACTCCAGTATGTGGCCAGGCCCGAGCTGTGCGCATTGCCAATGAAGTCGTCCAATGCAATTGCATAAATGGAGCTTTGCTGCAGCAGAAATGTGCTGGGAAAGGAGCGGCTGATGTACAGGCCGTCGGCGGTGCAGAAGACCTGGCTAATCATGTTCAGCTGATGGCTGGCGAGGCCTTGCCATAAATACGTATACGTCTGGTAGGCAAAGCTGTTGTTGAACGACAGCAGCAGCTCCGAGGCCTGGCGCGCGGGCAGCACCGCGACATTGGTGAGCGTGTGCTGGAAGAACTGCGCATTCCAATCGCGTTGTATCAGCATATGCAGCGCCACATCGAATATGACAGTCAAATTGCTGGCATTGAGCTGCTCAAAGTTGCTAATTTGCTGCATGGTGGGCCGCTTGATCAACATGCTGTTGAGACGCACGCTAAAGTTGCAGCCATTGATGAGCGCAAAGATGCTGATGAGCAGCAGCAGCTGCCGCAGCGCGTTGCCACAGCGATGCGTAAGCGGCACCGCCTGCGCCAGCATGCAGCGTATGACGCTCAAGTTGAAGCAGAGCAGCGCGCACTTGAAGCGATAGCGCTGACCAAACTGCCAGCAGCTGATGGCACGCGCTGGCATCTCAAGCAGCGCAAACAGCGCATAGAGCAGCAGCAGCTGGTAGAACGTGTAGCTGGGATAAATTTGTTGCAACACCTGCGCTATGCTCAGCTCCTGGCCGCAGGGCACAACAACCAGCACATCCGCCATGGTGACCCAAGCGCTGTCCTGTGTGCTGAACTTGTGGCCATAGCCAAAGGGCGTCAGCGACAGCGCAATGTCCAGCTGCGCGCGCTCCAGCAGCTCCACCAGCTCATCCACGCGCACTGCATCGGACTCGTGCAACTGACGCGCATACTGCAGCTTGATGTTGCGCTTGGCAGCAAAGCTGCGCATCAGCTGCAGCAGAAAGCCTGTGAGCTGCAGCTCACCCGTTTGCTTATGGCGCAGAAAATAGTTGTAGGGCGGCACCAAGTTGGGCAGCGTCAGCGCCACTTTGCCGCCAAAGTTGCGCCAATGTTGCGCATAGAGTTGAGTTGTCTTATGTAGCACAAAGTGCGCCACTGGAAATGGCTGCAGCTGCAGCAGCAGCAACTGTTGCTGCAACACCAGCACATTATAGAAGCCCAGACGACTCGCTGCTGCTGCAATTAGCGGCAGCAGCAACGTTTGCTCCGCTGGCAGCCACAGCAGCAAACGTGCCTCACGCATGCCCGCAAAGCTTTCAGCCAGCACTTGCAGCAGTTCCAAATCCTTGCGCGTTTGCATGCAAACCAATGCCAAAGCTTCGCTATTAAAGTGTTTTCTTACACTCACTGTACTTAGCTCATTATAGCGCAGCACTGGCCAATTTGGCAAATTAAGTTGCCACTGCTGCTGCTCAGTGTGTTGCAACAGCAGCAGCAATGCAATGCTGCGCTCCTGTTGCAGCTGCTGCAGCAGCTCATGTAGCAGCTGCAGCTCTTGACCAGCTGCACGCTCTGTTACTATAAAATTGCTGCACTGACTTAGTTGCAACAAAGCTAAACACGTTACAATTGCCGCCGCTGCGTACATTGAAATGAGTTGAGCTACTAAGCCAGCGGGCAGCAGCTGCTGCTGGTTTTAAGCCTTTATCACAAATCATTGCCTAATGGCTTTTTATTCATAAGCCATAACTATAGAACGCAAAGCCAGCAATTTTAGCAAGTAAATTGCATTAAATAATGTTGACTTTGTCAGCTCAAATTATAGACTGACAAAGTACAGTGAGCACTGGCAAGCGCATAGTAATTCTTAAATTATATATGCCAAGTAAATATTATTAGGTCTTTTTAGTAATGCCATTCAATTGAACAAATGAAACACAATAAAAAGCTAAGCAAACTAACTAGATTAATTTTTATAAATTATAGTTGCCTATGATTCAGCTGAAGTTTAACATTGCTTGATTTTCTTACACTTACTACTAATTGTTGCTTGTACATTTCTAATCTAAGCTTGTTCAATGCCAATCCTAATTAATTTACTAATGTGCAATAATAATTTGCTATTTAACAAGTTGCCAGCTGCAGCTTTGAGCTATAATTTCCTAAGAAAGTCAAACTAATTTGATTAAAAAGCTGTGATTTTAATTTGATACTAATCGATAGAATTTGCATTTCAAAGTGCTTACAAATTGGTTTAATGCTATGTTTTAAGCTCAACACTCAACTAAGCATATTAGGGTTAGCCTGTTGCTGAAAAATGCAGCAGAGTTCTAAGTTCTAAGACTTGCAATTTGTCAGTTGTGTGCTGTAGCTTAGGGTGTGCCATAAAATATGCATAGAGCGTAGCCTGAGGGCTTTATAAATTGTGGGCGAAGTGACCGCAGTGTGTAAACAAATGTGAACTGAGCTGTGTGTAGCATTAAACGCTTGAGTCGCTTTGACTGCGGTTTGACTTGCCGCCGCTGCTGTTGATACAATGCACATTAAATGCAGCAGAGCAAACCGCTAGCGCAACACTCAACCGAACTGCAACTGACAACGCCGGATGGCAGCCGGCAGTGCTAGCCGGAAGCAGCCGCTGCAACTAAATTATGTCGCTGGGTTCAGAGCTATCACAACAATGGCACACAACATGTGTGTGTGCAACACTTTGCAAAGTCTAAAAGGCAACCGCTGTCATTGCCAGGCAACAAAGGATACCAAGAGAGCGTCGAGCGCGCTGAGCTTTGCGTTAGCTTTAATTAGACGCGCATGTTGCTGTTGCTAATTAAATATTAATTTCAAATATAACGCGTTTTTTATGCCATTTGCTCAAGTAGCACTTAAAATTCATGCGCCATTTTAATAATAACTGCACGCACACGTTGCGTATGTGTAATTTGCACAAGCTGCTTTTAATTAGTTTAAAGAGCTTTAAGTTTTTAGTTTGACTTGTTGCGTATAAAGTCATTATAATAAAATGTTAAGACCAAACCAAAATAAACATTGAGCGCACACACAGTTTACGCCAGTTTATCCTTTATTGATACAAAATTTACGCACGTAAGCAAACATAGAAATAATAAAACTGCGACTGCACGTTGGGGGCAAAAAGAAAAGCATTAAAGTAAAACAAACAAAATGCTGGCAAAGCACGAACAAGCCGTTGAGAGCGACGGAGCACTGCACAATTTATACGAGTTCGAAGTTGTAAAGGATGCGGCTACGGATGCGGATTCATAGTCGAGTGCACACACTTGAGTCGAGCTCTGGCGTCAAACACCTAAACGCTTACGTACCATGGGTTGCTATATAGATATAGATATATCTATAGCTCGCTCTCTAGCGTGAGAGTTTGCGTTGTTGGCTTTTATGAGTTTCATGAGTTGATAGCGTCGCTTATTTGTTGACCGTCACACATATGTATATATATTTTGATGCGTGTGTGTGTGTGTGTGGCTGTGTGTGTGTAGGGCAAACGATGCCCACAGGACACGATACGAACGATTGCGCGAGCGCGACTGCCAAACATAACATTATAAAAGGTTAACAGCAACTGGCCATAAATTCGGTGAAAACAATGCCGCAGCCTGCGAACTTTGAACTTCGTCTTTGGCTTTGCACTGCGACAGCGCAGCCTAAGAGGCTAAAAAGAGATGCCCAGGCTCATAAATAACGCACACACGCCCGGCTTACGGCTCAGGTCACACGGCATATCTGTCGACTGTTCCGCTTATTTATTTATGCAGCTACCAAAATTTTATTGCCACTTATATGTTTAGGCCAGGCGCAAAAAACACACACACACACTAAATTAATTATTTAAGCTGGAGTTTGTTTGTATTGATTTACACCAACACACACACACAGCACACACACGCAGTACAGTTATTTATATGCATTTAATTATATA
Organism: Drosophila busckii; assembly: GCF_011750605.1. Classification (NCBI taxonomy): domain Eukaryota; kingdom Metazoa; phylum Arthropoda; class Insecta; order Diptera; family Drosophilidae; genus Drosophila; species Drosophila busckii. The sequence goes on along the minus strand of NC_046605.1, from coordinate 11,315,063 downwards.
TGCTGAAGATTTACGACAACCATTTTTGTTCGAAATTTATTACACAAGTTTATTTAGTGTTATTTTTTTTATATATCTTGGAGCTTAGAATTTATTTTTTTCAATTAGCATTAAATTTACTAGTCTAGTTTTAATTATTTAATTTTTTTAAGCGTGTCACACACTTTAATTTTCAATCTCGTTTTTTTGGCAAACGCAGCGCAAGAAAATTGTCGCGTCGCGAACGCAAACACGAAGACGAATACGAGCCATCGAAGCACACACACACGCACGCACGCACGCACACGCACACAAGCTCGGGAAAATTTGTCTGAAGTTATAAAATGCTTGAACAGGCGGCAATACACACACAGTACAAGTGAAATTCACATGTTACATGTGCAAAGTATAAAAGCAAACTGAAACGTTAAATGCCAAACACAGCGCTGTTAACCTTAGCCAAACGAACTGATGTTATACGCGGCGTATGCGTAACGCTTAACAGGACGACACACCAACGAACGCAGCGCAGAAAAGCTTTCGAACTGCAAAAAGAGAGCCCCAAAGCTCGCTCTGTTAACAAAGTCGCTGTTAAGCAACAGTCGCTAACATTGCCGTTAAAACAATTGCAAAAAGCGCAGCTAAGAATTTTAATAAATATATATAAAATATTTTAAAATACTTTGGCAAATTTCTAGTGTGTATGACTAACATTTTTGGAGCTTATATAAAATCAATCAAATGAAATTTTGCTTAATAAAATATTTTTGCTTAAGTTGAACTAATTTTGTAGCTCATAGCTATTTGTGCAAATTTAATATTTACTATAATTAACATAAAATCAGACAAATTAAATTTTGTTTAATAAAATTATTTTTGCTTAAGTTGAGCAACTAATTGTTTAGCTCATGCTTCCAAGTCATGGTAATGATTTAAGTTGAATTTTGTGAAACTAATAAATAAAATGAAATTATCAATAAAAATTGTTTAGAATCACAAGAATTGGCTACTAAATAAAACTGACTAAATTAATAAAATTATTTTTGCTAAAGTTGCGCAATTAATTGTTAAGCTCTTAGCTTTTAATTATTAGTAATGATTTAAGTTGAATTTTTTCATTTTTAAAGTGAAACTAATAAATAAATTGTAAATATCAATGAAAATTGTTTATGTTAACAAAGAATTGACTACTAAAGAAAACTGACTAAATTAATAAAATTATTTTTGCTTAATTGTTTAGCTCATAACTTTTAAATATTAGCAATGATTTAAGTTGAATTGGGTCACTTAAAAGTTAAACTAATAAATAAATTGTAAATATCAATAAAAATTGTTTATGTTAACAAAGAATTGACAACTACTTTGTTAGCTATTTAGCTTATTTGCATGTATATTTATTATTATTATTTTTCGTTGCAAATATTTGCCAAAAATTATAAAAAATTCAGACAATCAATGTTAATTGAAATTGAACAGCAACAAATTTCATACTCCCAACTGAAACTTAATTTTTTTCGCACATTTGCGCTATAATTTTCTTTAGTTTTTAAATGTTTTTGTGCTTGACTTATTATAATTTGATTTTTTCGCACATTATTTAACGCGCTCGAGTGCGGGGCAACGAGCGATGTGATGTTTGGCAACCTCAGCGTCTAATTAACTGCCGCGAATTTATGACCGCAGCTCGACATTTATTGCAGTGTCTTAGAGACAAGTAGCTGTCGCCAACTGGCAGCAGCAGCAGCCGCAAATCATTTAGAGCGCTAATTAATTTTAAGCCATTTTTGACTGAGCGCAACAGGTGCTGCCACAAAAATTGCTTATAAAAGTCAGCGAACTGTTTTGCCACATTTAGTTATTCAACACATAATTCCATATTGCTTGGCTGGCCACGCCCACACAAGTGAAAATGACAAATGTAAACAGCGATAAATGTCATAATGCCAAAGCTAAACAACACACAGCGTGTGATATGTGGGGTGGGGGAGTGGAGTGTTGAGGCAATAAAACGAAAACAATGTCGCTTTAGCTTAGACCAGTTTGAACTGCAAGTTACTGGGCCAATAAATCAATTGCCAAGCCAAAAGGGGCGCACTTCTTACAGCCCAAGGCGCGCACACACACAGCGCAGAGCGAGACATCAATGGGCTGCTGCCTCGAAATTCCATTTCAAATGCCAAGCACAGCAGGCGCACGCAGCTGCTTGGCCACTCAAGCAAACAGCCAGACGCAGAGACAATCCCGCACAGTTAGACAGTTGGACAGGCAGTGGCTGCTGCTGCTGCCCCAAGGATAGGCCAACACACGCACACACACATAGAACAACAGCTGCCTCAAGTCAAGTGTAACGCATACCCTAAACAGCAACAACAACAACAACAACAGCAACGGCTGTGAATGCTGAGTGCTCGCTGCTGAGTGTTAACATACTTTGCATCTTAATCGTGCCGCCCGTTAGAGGCTCTTAACACAACAGCAACAGCAACACCAACAACAACTTGAGCCTATAACCAGTCTTATTGCCTGTGTTAATGCTGATGACAATGATGCCACAATTTGTTGCCTGTGTGTGTCAGCAGCAGTGGCAAGTGGCAAGTATTGATAAACACATGGCCATACTACTTGGCGTACTATTATTATTTGTGGCTTATAGTTGCTTATTATTGAAATCAACTCATGCATAGCTAATGCAAATTGCAAATTGCGCCGATTGTTTGCGCAACTTTAATAAACAAAGCGGATTACAAATTGACTCAAGCTTAAACTGAGCTTCAAAGTGTCAAGAAGTTTTAGCGCATCAACTTGGTTTAGTTGGAAATGTTAGCTAGAAATTATTTCATTAGACAATTAATTTCAATAAATTTGCTGCAGCGAGTGGCTCGAAAACATTTTAAGAGTTTTGTATATATTTTTTTACAAAGAAAATATTTTTGCTAGTAATTGCTGTTTAAAGTAAGTTCAGAATTTGTTGCGCTATATACTTTATGCATATTTTTTAATTAGTAAATATATTGTGTTATTTTTATCTTAAGTCTGCAACAACTTACGTGTAAAATGAATCTCCAGCCCACGTCCTGTTGAATCACATTTTTCAAGGTCAGCGGAAAATCTTTTCAACTCCATTATTGTTATAATTATTATTGTGAATTATTGAATTATTGTTATCACAAATAAATTTTCAATTTTAGCAGAAAACTTACGTGGCAGAAAATTTGAAATTAGCCTTCAGCCCACCCACAATCAGCTGCGTCCTGCTGAATCACAACTTTCAAGGTTAGTGGAAAATCTTATCAACTGCAGCAACTGAATGAATGAATTTTCAATTTTAGCAGAAAACTTACGTGGCATCTGAAATTTGCTTCCAGCTCATCCAGGTGAATCACAACTTTCAAGGTTAGTGGAACATTTGATGAACTGCAGCAACTGAATTATTGTTAACACGCATTTACTTTCAATTTGTTGCACTTACTGTGGCGCTAGAAAATCTAAAATTAGGCCGCAGCCAACGCACGCACAGCCTCGTCCTGTGCGTAGGCGCTGCACATTTTTCAAGGTTGCTGATAACTTTTATTGGCTGCAGCAACATTTTGTGGATGCAAATCACCTGCTGCACCTGCAGCGCTTTGATTTATACTAGAAGTTTATGTGGCACTCCAGATGTATTCATAGATAATTTTTGTATTAACCTCTGCCCAGGCCCGAGCACACACAGGCGCCATCTGTTGCACGCAATGCGCACTGCGAGCGAAAGTCTACAAAAAAGCTCGCGGAAGAGGCAGCCACGAATGCACATGCACGGACACAGGACAACGATTAAAAGCAGCCGAGGAGTCAAGGAAATTTCTGTGCTGGCTGCTGGCAATGCTGGCAGCAATCGCTTCAATTGCTCTCTTCGTCAGCGAATGGCAGGCACAAAGCAAAGTTAACATAAACACGTGGCCACAGCAAGAGTGGCGCTTAACTTGGCCAAGCGTCGGTCTCTCTTGGCGGCAGCGGCAGCGACGCCAGCAGCGACGGCGGCAGCACAGAAGCTAAAAGGATTTCGGTGGCAAAGTCAAATAGCAAAAGCTGCGTAATATTAAGCGTATTTGTCTCGACGCCACGCCCCAACGCCCCAAGCCAAGGTCAAAGAAAAATTATTTTGCAGAAATTGCTGCACAAACTCAAAAATTCGGCATTGGCCAGCAGTTGTCCTCAGTTGAACTTTTGTTGCAAGTGGCCTTCAGCACTTGCGCTGCAGTCAATTTGCATTTTCAATTGCACAGACTGCTAAAAAAAAAAAAAATATCAATTGCATTAATACACACGAACTGTTGTAAATTAATTAAACATGCGCCCCCCAAGCAGCAAGTGTAAAATTAATTAAAAGCGCTCGTAGCTTTGCATTAAACACGACCCCAGCCACAGCCCCATTAAGTTTTATACTTGTTGCGCGCCATTCATTGGTCAATTGCAATCTGAGGCTGCAATTGTGGCGCTCAGTTAACAATTTTCAGCGCTAGTAAACTTTTAACAGACTGCACTTTAATAACGAAACAGCGACAAGTTAACCAACATTTGCACTAAAGTTGCTTTGCGTCAGTTTGTTATGTTCGCTGTCTGTTTGTGGCAGCAGCTCCCCAAATCTTCTTGTTATATTTCTGCATAATTTGCCTGTGCAAATTATATGGATACACTTTTGTTTTTTATTGTTTTTTAAATGCCTACAAAAAAGCTGTGGCAAAGTTTGAGATACTTAGCTAAAGACGCAAGCTGAAATTTATGCAAATTTAATGTTGTTTACACTGCTAATGCCCAAAGGCAGGCAGGCAGGCAAGGCAGACAGGCAGCTATAATTAATGCACATATTACTCATACGTACCGTAGCACACAACAGCTTAAAGCCTAAAAACAGTTGAAGGCACTCACCTGTAAAGAAGCAAATGAGAATTTATATAGATTGTTAGTTGAGACTTGGCTAAAGTTTGCTGACCAAAAGCAAAGATAGGTGTGGGCGTGTCGAGTTGCAGAGCTTTATGCTCTTGATATATGAAACTTGTGTGTATGTGTGTGAGTTTGGTAAGAAAGTGCATGTGCCATAAAAAGCGACACAAAAAAGCAATAAAAATATATATCCATTATTGCCATAAGCCGAGCACTTCACTTGGCTAGCAGTTTAAACCGTTAGCGCTTTAGCTGCTTTGCAACTCTTTGGGAGCGTTGCTAACGAGACTTTAATTTGAGTTTATGAGCGTAATCAATGCCCTACGCCAGCTCAATTAGCTGCCGGCGCACATAATCACCAATCAAAAGGCGTCAATGCAGCATTAAACTTGTGCTGGCTGCTGCTGCTGCTGGCATAATTGAGTTATCTACTCTAATTGCTGTGCACACACACACACCAGTAACAAAAGCGCTGCAGCCAGCGCACGTGACTGAAAAACTGACAGCGACTTGTATTGAGTCTTAGGCTTGCTCAAACTGTCATTGGCAATGTCGCCAAGTTTGCGTTCATAACTCATAAACAGCGCCAGGTGAAACTACAAGGCTCAAGGCTGCCTGTAAATGGGGCGTGAACATTGTGGCTTTAGTCGAGCTGTCTGGCCACATTTTGAATGCAATTACACATATTCAATTGCCAACATTTGCACAAATTGAGCCATTTGGGCTTGAAAAAAATAGCACGCTATGAAATAAATGTGTGGCATGTTGCATGTGGCAGCTTATTCAATTTGCGTGCAGCAGTTTGTAAAAAATAAACTGCAAGGGGTAACAAAAGTGTTTATAAATAATTTATACATGCAGCATTATTTAAATATAAGCATTGAAATATGTTTGCAGCAGCTTAAAGCGGCGCTAGCGGCGTTGAACTCTAAATAGCAATTGCATTTGGCTAAATTATTTATAAACCAAGCGCCGACAGTTAGTTAAACTTCATTAACTCTTGAACATGATTGATGTTGCCGCACTTGACAAATTGCTGCCAAAGTTCAGCAGCAGCAGCTTTAAAACAATATTAATAATTTCAAGCTTGCTGCTGCTTTAAATTTTCATTTAATTTTACAGCTTAAGCTTAAGCTCAACGCTCAGTCTGTGCCCTTTACCATAAAGCGTTGAAGATAAGCGAAATTCAATCAACTTTCTACGGCTGCGGCGTCAAATGGCATTAAATGCTCAAAAGTTAACAGACCCAACAGCATAATGAATTCCCGAGCTAAGCTGTCAAAGCCAATTTACTGCATAATGGCGCTGCCCATGCGTAAGTAAGCGTAATTAACTATTTGCAATTGCACAGCAATACATTACGCATACGTCATGTGTGGCGCATATAATTTACAAACAAAATTAAACTGAAATTTACGCTCAGGGCACAAGCAATTTGACAGATTTTCTACGATTTTATATGCAGCATAAAAAGTCGTAGCAAATTGCCGCTAAACACGTTAGCAATGTGACCCGAGCTAACAAAAGCAGCAGCAATCGGCCAACGTTTTGCCAGCAGCTGTGCGCAATGAAAGCAAATATTTGGGCTTGCCCTCTCACTCTCACGCTCATGCTCTCTCTTTCTCTTTTTGTTAAAGCCGCAGCACACGCACACGCAATCAGCAGCAGGCCACAAAAAAAGAAAAGCGCCTAAGGCCAGCTGTCAGTTGTGTCTTAGACCAATTCCCCAGCGTCAACTAGAAGCTGCACTGACATTAGCTTTTAAAAATTTATTACTAATTCAATTGCATTTATTTTAAAGTTTGTTATCTAATTACAATTGCTTTAGAATTTGCGCAATTATGGCAACAAGTAATTAGTTCGGTATTGCTAGAGTTACTTCAAATTTAAAATTTTCTCAGAGCAAGAGATTAATAATAAGCAAATAAACAGAAATAAATGGAAACATATATGTTAAGTATATGCCAAAATGTAAATAAGTAGAATAAGTTACTCAACACTAGTTAAATCCTCACATTCCTAGCCGCAGTAACTAAGGCTGCTTCCCCTGAAGCTTAAGTTTTAACTTTAAGCCAACAATTATATAAATAAATAAAATAAGCTTGCAATATTTGATAATTGAAAATTTATGTTTGGCATATAATAATGTTATATGCTTTGTTTGTTTTGAATAATCTAAATTAATACCAAACTATTCTTAATTATTTGGTTTAGCTATAGCCATAAATAAATAGCATAAATAGCAATAAAAACGCTTGAAAATTCCTGGTAAATTTTGCTGACGAATCAAATTGTGTTAAATTCTTCTTCGTACATTTGAATAAGATATATTAGCTAGGAATGTATAAGATGCGTTTCATGGCAAATAAATACTTTTAAAATATAAAAATATTTTATATAATTTATTTGCATTTTTTGAAGCATTTCTACTGTAGAAAGATTCCTGAAATTTTTATAGTAACTGCAAGTGTTTCAACTGGCTAATTATTAAGATTTTGTAAAAAATATTAAACTTCAATTTAATTTATATCTGGAGTGCTGCTTGGGGCGGCCATACTCACCTTTCATCCAGCCGCATGCTACTGCGACTTATGTCACTCCACACGGACATGGAGCGCGGTCGTTGGAACAGCGATTTGGAGAAGCGTCGCACCATGGGCAACTGCTGCGGCGGATAGCCGGCCAAATCGTTGAGGTCATCGTTGAAATTAACATTGCGCGCGTTACGCGTGGGCGATGCCATTGAATAACTATTGGTGTTTGTATTGGTTTGATAATCGTCCGACATGTCCAAGGCTGTGTAGCTCACTTGTAGATTTTGTGTCATTTCTCAGATATGCGTGCACTTGCTTTACGCACTCACTGTACCCGCTGCTTGTAGCACTCGTTGCACTCGCATTGCTACTGCACAGTTCGGTTTAATTTTTGTTCGCGTTGCATGCCCCCAATCAGCTGATGCTTCAATTGATTCAATGGCTGGCCAGTTCATTAAACACAATCAGCCCGGCAGCTAAGCTCTAATGAAAATAAACAATTGACTTTTTCACACACATACGCGCGCAGCCAAGGCGACAATGATGAATTGTTGCACACGCAAACAATTTAATCTTGTCTAATTGCCAAGATGTCTGCAAGTCAAAAGCCAAACGGCGAGTAATCCATCAAATTGACAACAAAACCAAATCCGCAGAAATTAGCCAAAGCCAAAATGACAAAATGACTAAGCAGCTTGCGATTGTGCAGGTATTAAAGCATTTAAATGAAAAGCTCTTTAAAATAGAAAAACACTCATGAATGCCAAATGAGTGGCAGCGACTGAGGCAGCGACTGAGGCATTCATGGGTGCGGCTGTCAGCACATATTTTGTATGTAACGCCTTTCATAAGCATAATGAAAAAACAAAACACAACTACGCCCACACGAACACACACACACACACATAGAGAGAGAGAGACACACCCAACGCTGCAGTCCCAAAAATAAAGTGTTGCCCATTTTTGATCTTAAGCGTCTTGCTGCTCACACAGCCTTTGTTGTTGTTTGATAATAATGATGATGTTGCTGTTGATAATAGCGTTGAATTTTTATACAACAATTGCCTAAGGCTTTAGAGGTGTGTGTGTGTGTGCAAAAGTTGAAAATAAAAGTGGCATGCAAAATAAATAAAAAGCTTGCAACATTTTGTTTAAGAAAATATAAATAAATTTATGATTTGCATGCAAATTCAAGCTGCAAAAAAAAAATATAATATAAATTGTATTCAAAGTGTAGCCGAATTCGCAGCTAATGTCACTTGCATAAATTCATTAAACAATATGCAAAGTTTGCCTTGTGCACTTATTAAAGCGATTTGTGTTTTTATTATTCAAATTTAAATGCCAGCGCCAATTAAACGCAAGTGTATATTGTAGTCAAGCATTTACTTTGCTGCTAACTTTAACAAAAGGCTGCTATTAACTTAGTACAGCATGAAAAGTTAGTTGCTCAATTAAAAATATAAAAAATGAGCCTAGCTATGAGTCACACCCACGCGACGCGGCTTGTGTGTGTGTGTGTGACTTAAAATAAACTCAAGTCAAGCACGCGATACGCATCGTTTGCCTGGCAGCAACATATAAATAAACAGATATATAATAAACTGTGCAAAATCTAGCAATGTTAAGTTTTGTTTTCTTTTTTCTTTTTTTGTGGGTGTGTTATAAATGGCAGCTCGTTATTAGTTTTGGTTGCAAGCCAAATGGCTACAAATCAAACTATGCTGCGAGTTGATTGCAGTGCAGCTCGTTGTCCTCGGCGCGGATATGCAAATGCAATGACCTTGTGGCAACATTACAACTGTTTGCTGCTTGCCCCCACAGGCTTATCAATTAATGAACTTGTCGAGCGAGTGCAGGTTCCGTTTCATGCCACATGAAGCGCACGCTGCGTGACTTCCGTCACTTTGGCACAGGTGACATTTCAACATGGCATTGTTGCAACTGCTGCGTGCCACAATAAAAACAGTACGCTGGTCGTGCGGCAAAGCCAAGCACTGCCTGCAAATTGTGCTATAAAAAGACAAGCAGCAATTGTTTCGGCCCCCAAAAGTAATAATAGCAAACGCAGTTGAAAGTTCAGCCGTAGACAGAACAGAATTTATGCGTTAATGCTCATAAAACGTGCAATGACAAATGAAACAGCTTTATGCAAAGTTCAACTAAAGCTGTTGGCTTTAATCTGTCTTTAAGCTTTATTTGTTGGCCAAAGTCAAAGGCGACACTTGCGCCAGTTTATTAAGCCCAAATAAACTCATGCATATTTAATAAAAAGCGTACAAATAATTATCACAAGTAGCAGCGCGACATTCAAATTTACGAGCACGCATTTTATAGCAGTGTCATATATCAAGGACACTCTGCTATGCATGGAGCATATGCGCATAATCCTCGCTGCAGCAACACAAAAATTATTGTACACCAAGCCAGCGGCTTGTATCTACTTTTTGCTGGTCAACAATAAGCGCAGCTGTCGCTTTGGCATTGCCTTCATCAAAAATGCTGAGGTGACCTTTTCTAGCATTACGAGTATTTAATAAACTCTTTGCTTTTAGCATAAAGGTCAAGCAGACAGTCTAAGCTCAAGGCTTTTTTAATGTTTCAGCAGCTTTAGTCTTGGCGCAAATTGATTTGGTAGCAGCAACTTTTTGAGCTTGTCAAATTGAAATTTCATTTCGCGTTGTCGCTTTATCGCAGCTACACATGCATATAACGCACCTGTGTGTGTGTGACACAAAATTAGCAATTCAAACAAAAGCAACTTTTTTAATCAAACAGAACGCAGCGCTCTGTGGTTTATTTAACGTAGCGCGTTGGCGGCTCGAGGCGTTTTTCGTGCCACTTGCTAAGCTGCTTGAAAATCTGCTGTAATTGTTGAAAATAACTGTTACTCGCAGCACACTGGGCGTATGCTTGACAGACTCAGTCTCAGTCTCAGCAGCGAGACAACAAAAGTACACAACAACTTTTGCCATTCAGCAGCCAAGCAGCTAAAGCTTTGTCATAAAGTTTTCGTACGAAAACTTTTGCAATTGAATGCTTTGCCATATCATGAATTCTTAAGGCCTTAAAGCCCGCCGCATAACTTGGCCCATTGGACAAAGGCCAAAACATGAATTGATAATAGCATTTCACTCGAGCGCTGCTTATTACATTTAGGCCAAAGAGTTTTGCCGCAAAGGCATGTAAACACAAATTGAATTACAAGTTAAAGCCGAAGAATTTGGCGCTTTAAAGTTGCCAAAAATGTGGACTGCCAAGTTTGTGGGCCATAAAATGACACCACACAGCTATCAGCGACTGCCAGAAATCACTTAACAAGCTGCAAACCAAAACAAATACGAGGCAGGCACTGAAATCTGTACAAACATAAATACATGTGTGGGCAGAGAGCTCTGCCAACTGAGCTGACCAAAAGACAAATAAGAGCAAACATAGGCTAAGTAGTTAGGCAGCTTAAGCAAAGCAAAATAAACTAGCAAAAAATTCAAATAAATAGAAAGAAATGTTAAAGTAAATCAAGCATACTCGCTTCTATATCAACTAATAGGATATTGGCATAAGCAAAAGATATGCGCACATTGATAGCAGCAAAGGACAACAGGAGTTAATATAGCGCATTAGGTTTTGTGCTCTGAACTGTGCGTTGTACATTTAGCTACAACAATAAATATAGCTGAGCACACATGAGCAGGCAAATAAACATATGTACAAATAAAGAAAAGATAAATAGATGAAGAAGCAAACTAAACTTTAATAGCAATAGCAAAGCATAATAATAGATAAAGCCAGTTATGGCTGCAGAGTAAGTTGAAACGAATATGTTTGCTGTAATTTAATCTTGTCAAAATAAAATGATAACTAAACAGTTTAAAAAGTGAAAGTTAGCTAAAGTAAAAGGCAAATCTTTACTTGAATCTATTAAAGTGCTTGCTGCTGATCTCAATAAGCAACTTAAAGTCAAAAGCTATAAAAATTCATAGTCTGTTCTTTCTTGCTGTGGCATTTGTTCATTTGCTATCCAACGGCAACACTTAATTTGCCCATCAAATCACAACAAATTTAAAGCAGCAAATCATTGCCCATCGCCCTAAGCCTCAAATTTATTTTGCTTCGCAGCAATTTCCTGCGACAGTTTGCATCATTAGACAGTTTATGTTGGTCAAACGCCGCTTAGCAACAATCAAACCAATTTGCCACTTCCCGATGTCTATCGATGCGTATACGCAATGTGTGACATAACAAAAGCTATAATCCCAACATTACCGCACACACACACACACACAGTTAATTACTCAAAATGAACACTGGTCAAGTCAGTTACGTGCTCAAAGCCAAACCTAGTTGTGGTCAAAATACATTCGTCTGTGTGTTTTGATTAATGCTCGGGTCAAGCTTGGGGCATAGACCAAAAACTGACAGCTGGCGGGTGTAGCATAAATTATGAAACATTCAGTATAATAATGCTAGAAATGTTTTAATAATAAGCCAAGAGCTTTAATTAAAATTCAACTAGCAACAGTAGCAACATAAAGCTGAACAAACAAATGTTTGTGTTCACTTTATAACTTTTGAGCTTGCTCAGACATGTGTAGTGTGTATGCCTAGATTAAGTCGACCCTTGGCTAACTTTTTGCACTGCTACGCTAGTTTTCCTTTTTTTTGTGTTCCCTTTTAGCCCATTTCGCTTGGATTAGCGTGTTACAAGCGCTGTCATTGCTGCCAGTTCCATTGCCTTTTTGTTGGCCACAGAAGTTTTGTGCGCGCATTTGGGCTTCAGATCTTTTTCAGCCTTTTGAGGTCTGTTTGGGCAGCTTAAGCGGTACACGCCCGCAGGCAAGCAGCAAATTTGTTTCAATAGTTGCATTTCCCACAATTAAATTATAATATATTATGCCAAAAACGCGCATACGTCGTGTGTCCTGTTCATTTTATGTTTATTGACTTTGCTGCTGTTTTTATGCGGTATTCTTTATGTATGCGCTCTTAATAAAAATACGCCATTTTATTATTTTTTATTTTTATGTGCGCAAACGCTTTTTGTTTGATTACAGCCCAAAAATGTTGTTACTTAAAGCTAAGCAAAGCGTTAGCTTTAATAATTCAGGCAGCAATGCAAACTCATTAAATTATATTCAGCTAGTTAGCTATGCAGTTGCTTAATTTAAAACCAAAATTTTGTATACCCAAAGCCACAAAATCTAATTAAATTTATAGCCAAAACGCAGTCTGCTAAAGCTGTCAAATCCAAACTGCTAATGCGACATTTAGCGACACAGCAGCAAATTACGAGCTGATTTTTATCAGCAAATGGCCAACACAGTTCCCTTGTTGAGCAAAAAGGCTGACGCAGTATACAAGCTATGCTAGCATAATGAGCGAAAGGGAGAGTTTATACTTATATAACAAAGTTAATTGGTATGCTAATTTTATTGTTGTTTCACTTTTTTTTAAGCAAATTCGGTGTGGAGTGCAGGCTGAGACTTGGGCGAAGCTTGTTGGCATTTAAAAAGAAATGTAGGTGCTGGCAAAGGTCAGTATATCAAAAATTTAAATAATGGTGTTGCTTGTGCTTGTACAAATGAAACTTGTCGTCAGTGTTGCCACAAAAATCTCAAGATACTGTAGCGAAAATGCAGCAGGCTTAGAATTTATAGAGAATTCTTTGTTAGGCATGTTAAGTTAGCAGCTCAGAGCTGCTTTTGGCTTAGAGAAAAATTCTGTGGCATTGCACATGCTTTACTTTAAGACTTGTCTTCACTTTTGTAGCTTGAGCGCGGCCATGGAAATGCTATTTATTTTTATTAGTGCATATGCTGCTATAAGTTGAAAGCCTTTAAAAGATTGCATATAAAATTCATGCAGTTGGTTTGGCTTTTATTTAGTTTTACTATTTGCTCTCAGCTGTGAGCTCAGCTTTATTTATTGTTTATCATATTACATGGCTCTGAAGCAGTTAATGACAATTCGCTTGCAAATCACTTTCTGCTTTGACAGAATTACGAGCTTGCTAAACCTCAGCGGCAATGCTCATATATCTCATTGACAAAACAGAAGATATGGGAGCTCAGAGTAAAGCAATGAGTAACAAGGGACAAGCGACAACATCTAACAATGACACCATGGAGCTGCCTCATAAAGCCTAACTGTAAAATGTTCTGACATGTTGTGTGTGTGTGTTTGTTGAATGATACATTTGAGTTTGCTTAGTGTCGCACGTGGACTAAAACTAACAAGAAACTGTGCAAAATTGAAAAAAAAAGCAAATTGCAGAAAAATAAAAAAAACCGAAAAAAAAACACGAAACCGACGACAAGGCAATAATGTGGCCATATGCCGGGCGCCTTCAAACGAAATGTGTCAAGGCAAGTTACACACACACACGCACGCATACACATACACATGCACGTATGCTTCATATTAGAGCTACAAGGCATTTGAGTAAGCATTAGCAAAACTTTGTCAGTTGCCATTTTGTTCATAAATATGCAAACAAAAAAGCAACAGCAACAACTAAAAAATGATGCAACAGCATTTTCGAGAGCAAACTTTATAAGCCACTAAAAAGAAAGCACTAAAATATGCAGTAAGAAATTTTTTATTAAGTTGTTGTTGCTGCTGCTGCTGCAAAACCACTCAGCACAACAACAACTACTTATAAATCGATTGTGCGCGCACTGCTTGTATATATATAAATATATATGTTATGTGTTTTTTTTTTCTGCTATTAAATGGAATTTTATTGAAAGTGAGTGTGGCACAAGCCTTAGGTATGCTCCATATATATGTTTGTATGGCAGCTGCCACAAGTTGAGCTCTGATAAAATACATGGGGCAACATGCTTGCCACAGAAACTTGTAAAAATTTCATTTTGCAGCAAATCACAAAACGAGATACTGTCATTGCAGAAAAGCATAAAATGCTGCTACACACACACACACACGAAACACATTCGATTAAGCTGCCATCTGAGTCTTTTAGCTGTCAACAAATGCAAATGCAAATGCAGTAGCGAATGACACTTTCATACCCTGGGGATTCTGCGAAAAAAAGCTACGAGATTAGTCGTCGTTACTTGGGGCCCAAGGACAGTCAGCAGTCACTTTTTTTGCGTTTGCCTAGGCCACTCACTAATTAACATAAATCTGCACACGCATACCAATGCACTGCAACCTTGAGGCTGTTTGTATGCACGACTAGGCAGGCACTTAATAATTTCGATTAACGAATGATTCGCGCGCACAAATGTAGGCAACAAAATCGAGCACAAACTAAAGCATTTTGTACCGCTTGCCATTAGGAACAACGAACGACGTCGTCGATGAGCACGTCGCGCAGCTCTGCATCGAACTGAATAAGCACAAACGGAACTGAAGATAGCGACGCTGCTGCTGCCACCAGCTACGACGCTGACTGCGACAGCGACGTCAGCTGAACAACTTTCAATCTTGGTTTCGTTTGTGCGGCGCTAACAAAACGTGGCAGGCAGCTGGGCACGCAGTTTGTTTGCAAACCAAATGCTTAACGTTTTTTTGTAAACTGTGCCTGCATTTGTGCTCTGCTTTCGCGTATGCTGCGCTCTTCAAGCGAGCGCTCTCTTAAATCAACGCTAGGCAGTTAACCCAAGCAGCACAGGCAACTAGAGTTGCCAACACTGCAAAGATCTGTGAGTAGGAAATTCAAACGAGCAGACTACAATAAAGTTAACATATTAAATACACTGAAATTATGTTTAACATATGTAACCTGTTTAAAATTAATTTTATGGCAAAAGCAATATAAGTACTTAAGGCTTTTAACTTCATATTAAGCGTAAGGGACAGTTAACATTATAAAATTGTTATAGCAATTTGTAGTCTAATGTTAGATTTTATTATCAAAGCTTCTCTTTAATTTATCATTAATTTAATTGCGCAAATATATTAAACTTGCTCAATATAAAACTCAACAGTAAGTTGCAAGTTCTGTATAAGATTTTCACTAATATTACTATCCTTAGAATAAGTTCAGACAGCTATTTACTCATGATTTTGATTTTATGTCATTAGAAATAGCATAAAGCTGAAGCTGGAAGTGGAGATAAACTTATTAAATCCTTTAAATGAAGTCATAGAGTGAAAAACTTCTAAAAATGTGATTTTAAAATAAATATTTTATTTTCTCAGTGCATTCATAGCCACGTGTTATATAACAAACATAAACATTCACACACACACACACACACACGCATACAATGAAAAGCGAAACTCTTTTTCACAGAGCCTTTGACTCGTTCTCTCTGTCTCTCTCTTTATGTTAAAGAGTCGAAGTCCGGCACCGTGGCCTAGAAAAAGGCAACAAAACAAAATGCTCGAGTTCATAATCAAAAAATTTGGCGCCAAAGCTGCTGAGCACGTGTTTAACATAAATGTTTCGTTTCCATTTCGTTGCGTCTCACATGCGTAAACATTGCGAGAGCTTTTCTGTGACGTCATTAGTGGCCTTATGACGTCAGATGCAACAAAAGTCTACACAAAACGCGAGCAGCAGCAGCAAGTGGGTAGCAGCCACTGCTGGCGCCATCTAGTGTGCGCAAATCAAATGACACTGCAATATGTATCAGGAAAATGATTTACGACCAACACACAGAGCTAAACAACGAATGCTTAAAAAAATATTTGATATATATACGCTGTGCAGTGAATTAAGTTTTGCAAGAAATCTAATGTTTATTTTATACGCTCTCGGCATGCATAATTCATGCTTGAGCGCACTTTTCGCACTCGCAATGCAAATAAGTACACGACATTAGCTATTTAAACATTTGTTTTGCAAATTTAAGCAGCCGCCACAAATGCAACAGCAAATTACATATGCATGTAAATTTCTCGCCACGTGTCTGCACAGCTGGACGCCTTTGCTAAAGAGTAAGCGCCCCCCGCCGTGTTTCAAATTCAATCACAACAAAAGAGCAGACAAAGCACAAGAACATTAATAAGAACAAATCGATAAGCAAATATCAAAACCTGTCAAAAATATACAAGTAATACATAAGTAGGTATAAATAAATCCGTTTCATCATTTCGTATGCAGCAGACATACAAAATACATTACGCAGAGACTTAAGCAGCAGCCAACAACAACAGCCAAGGCACAAAAATAGCGACAACAGCAACATGATTGCATTACAAATTACACAGCGAATGCATTTCAAGCCACAGCTATAGCAAATCAAAAGTGCAATTTAATGCTGAAACGCGAGGCCAAAGGAAATGGCTGCCAGTTGGCGAAAAGAAATCAAGTGAACAACTACTAAAAAACAAGTTATTCGAGCAGCGCAGCACTTGAGCTGATAAGGTACAATGGCAATTCAAAAGCTGTTAACAGCGCTAGTTTATGTTGTTAACAGTGTTGTGTTAAGTGGAATTGTTTGGCTAGAGTAGCAAAGTAGCAATATTAATATGATATATTCAAAATAATAATAATATGAATGTTAATATATATAAAATAAAAGAAATTAACATTAACATTAAAAGACTGTATAAAACACAATTTAATAAGTTGGTTACATTTTTATTATTCATAACAGTAATAGTTTGGCTAGAGCAGCATGATATATTGCATTTTAAAAAGAGGTCAGTTAATCGATGAGTTAATATATGAATGTTAATATATATATATATAAGCTGTATGCTACTAACAGCAAAATGTTAAGCTTGAAAATCTTAAATAATTATCACTTTAAAAAGTTGGTTACACTTTTATTATTCATAATAGTAGAATAGTTTGGGTAGAGCAGCAAAGAACTATTATGATATATTCAAAACATATATTACAAAAAAAGCAGTTAATAGATATTTATGAATGTTTATATATATACATTTTAGGCAATTAATAGCAAAATGTTAAGCTTAAAAGACTTTATATAACACACTTTAATAAGTTGGCTATATTTTTATTATTCATAACAGTAGCATATATATATATAATATTATCATGATATATTACATTTTAAAAATAGGTTAATTAATAGATATTTTTATGTATTTTAATATATATAAACTGTATGCTATTAACAGCAAAATGTTAAGTTTGCAGTACTTAAATACTTTTCTGTATAAAGTAAAAAGTTGGCTACACTTTTATTATTCGTTAGAGCTATAAATAATAAATATGTTATGTTATTAACATAAGTTAAGATACTTTTATAAAATATTATATATATTCACGCACAATTTTAAACAACTGTTAAGTGTATCGCTGCTAATCAAATGCCTTAAAACTTTCCTAGCTAAGCCTAGAGCACCAATTTCCTTAGCTCATTTTTACTCGACGTGCATACTTAAAATTCAAATGAAATTTAGCAAGTGGTCATTTATATGCCAAGCAGCAAGTAGCACGAGAATTCCTAAACAATACCAATATGTGAGCAGTTAAATGCTCTCAATGGTGAACGTATGTTGATTAGTAAGTAAATTTTTTTTTTGTAAATTTCTGTGCGAGAATTTTCGTTTGCCAGAATTTCTTGTCAATTTCCGGCAATTTGTCGAGGCATCCTACAGAGGAGATGATACTGATGATGCCTGCTTCCTGTAATGATACGCGTGCTCTACAATCAAGACAACATAATACACTTTGGCACTAACACACGCACACACACACATGCAGGCAGGCGCATATATAAAAATAAATTAGAATGTGAGCAAAATATGCCCAAAATGAGTTTTGGGTAGGGCAAGCACTGCTGCCATTGTTGTCATTGCCATTTAGTCTGCAATTTGTCGACGCTAAATGATATCAAAGTGAGTCGGTGTGTGTGCCTGTGTGTGTGTGTTGGCCCCACTAGTTGTCAGGCAGACGCTGATAAGAAGAGTCTTGGGCTTGTTTTTGGCAAATTGAGTGCACGCGTTTGCTTGTGGGCTCGACAACTCGACACTGCCAATTCTAATTTTGGACACACACACACACACAATAGCACTCAAAGGCTGTGTTTCCCGCGATGTGACTGCTTAATCTCATTGACACGCATTAACATGTCAGCAAGCGGCAAATTGAACAGCCTAATGGGACACAGAATGCTGTTGAAGGCACTGCAGCACTATTTGTAATTAAAATGTCAGAGCAGCGACAGAAATTCCAAGTGTTTTACATATCAGAGACACACACAAGAATGAGAGAGCAAAGCTGGCTTATCAACTTAGATTGCTGTCCGCAGACAAGCCTCAAATTGTAAAAGCTGAAAATGAAAATAAGCATCAAGCCACAAAGAGCAGCTTGCGAATATGACTGTCAGTTGCACAGTCGAGCGTTGACAAAAATCCTGAAAAACTAAAATGAAATAACTGACCAGACAGGCCGACAGACAGACAGACAGACAGACAGCTTAAAGACATACGCAGTCAACACAGCAATGAAACAAACATTTCAGTATCTACTTTGCACTGAAATTATTTTAAAGCAACAGCCATAAACAGCTTATGAGTTTAATAAGCTTTCTTTTCTTGTTTTTGCCTGCTTAGTCTTTTTATAAATAGCTTGGGAGACAAATCGTCACACACACTCAAAGCGCTCTGTGATTTATCAAACGAGCTACAAATGCTGATATTGCCACACAGCTGGACACAGTTGCTCTGTTGATGTGGGGCAGACAGCTCAGTGGGAATATACATCTCGCTGTATATGCATGAGATTTAGATATAGAAATAGGAAGTTATTAAAATCACAATGTGTCCAACTGCATTAAGTGCTAGCATTTGACCCAAATAAAATACTCGTACCTATTTCAGTTCTAGACAGCTGCGTATCGAGCCAAAGTGCAAAACGGTTTCAATTTACATTCAACGTCAACTCGCATTTCAGTTTTTTGCAACTTTAAAGGTAACACAATACACAAGCAGCAGCCACGACGCTCTTCAGTTGACAAAAAGACAACAACAACAACAACAACGAGAACGAGAACGACAAACAATCTGTACAAAATACAAATTCAACTTTATGCAGATAGACACTAGGGAGAGGCTTGTAGCCTTCAACAAGCTGCATACATTTTACTAACTAACGTTTGCTTTCTGGGCAGACACTGCCTTTATGTGTTGCTTTTATTTATTAATAAACATTGCTGCTGCTGTTGCTGCCGCTGTGGGTGGTTGTAAAAAAGTCAATGGCAAAAAAGTAAGCTACAACGAATAGTAATCAATACCCGAAGTACTTTTTATGCAGCACATATAGCGTGTATTTAACAAGCTTTCGATTTGGCTTAGTGCCCGCTGCCATCAAATATGTTATATACTATATAAAAAAAAGGCGTAAAAAAGTACATTTAATTAACTAAATGTGAATTAAGCAGCCGCTCAAATGAGTTTATTTGCCTTTGACAAAGTTGCAATTGTTTCTTGAAATTAAATATATTTAATTTGTTAAATATTGTTTAAATATTGAAATTGCATAGACTTGCTTTAGCTGTTATCAATAGCTAACATTGTAGCTAAAGCTGGTCACACTGGCATGCAAAGTTCTAATAACAAAAAAATTGTGAATTAAGCAGCAGCTCATATAATTGCCATGTGCCTTTGTCAATTTAATTTTATTTGAATTTATTAAATATTGGTTTAAATATTGAAATTGCACAGACTTGCTTTAGTTGTTAATCGATAGCTAACATTGTAGCTACAAGCTGGTCACACTGGCATGCAAATTTCAATAACAAAATGTGAATTAAGCAGTCGCTCAAATGATTGCAAAGTTTCAATTGAACAAATATTGAAATTGCACAGACTTACTTAAGCTGTTATCAATAGCTAACACTGTAGCTAAAGCTGGTCACACTGGCATTTTAATAGCGGCAAGCGCATTGCTTATTCGTTCTTTTTGTGAACGCAACTTTTGATTTGTCTGCTCTTATTTTCCTTCATTAGTTGGCAACTGTCGCAGCAGCAGCAGCTGTTGCTCTTGCGTTTGCTCGTTTATTATAAATTCGACAGCATCAAAAAAAAAAGGAAATAAATTTAAATTTTGCTAAAACTAAATTACATAAATATAAGCTGGACTTCAAGTGTTGTGCACATAAATTATACAATATTTGAGTTTGTCCGTCCCTGAATTGCTGATGATAATATTTTCGCCCAAGCTACAATTGTCGCGCACAACATTTTTGGATAAATGTCAATATTTATTATTTTCTACAACTTTTTTTTGTTTTTTTGCTGTTGTTGTTGTTCAATGTTTGCGTGCGAGCTTGCGCTTGGGGAAATGTTTGGCATTTGTTTGCGTTATGATTGACACATTGACGCGCGGTGTGCGCGCGCTTTTGTCTAAATAACGTATACGCAGCGTATGCAGTGAGCGTTACTTGTAAGCGTCTACGAAATCTGAAGCGTAGCCAAAAACACAAAAATAAATTCGACGTGACCCTGCGCTGCGCTTTAATTATGCAAAAGGAGTACGTGACAGCTGGCAAAGGCGAAAAGTCTAAGCCGACTCAAGCTGCGCTCAGAACGTGCAGCTGGCGCGCCACTTATTAAACTTTAAATAAGCCCCAGAGCAGACTGACGCTATATACGCTTGAGAGCTAATTGAACGCCATTTGGCTGGCATACAGTAATTGATGTATGACTCAGTTGTGGCCCCACAAGTGTGCGCAGGGCCAAAGGACAAAACAAAGTGTGTGTGGATTTCGCTGCCCATTATCAAGACAATTGTATATGGGCCAACAATACATTTGATAGCTGAAATTTAAAACTGTTGTCCATTAGGAAATTGCAATGGGGCAACGAAGTTGCTGCTGCGCTGGGGTCAACTTGACAGGCGCACAAAGTTGCAGCGCTACAGGCAGCGCCTAATGAAAATTCAACTTCCACTAGCAATAGCTAACTATCGATTGATTCGACAGACAGACAAGTTAAGGCAATAACTGCCGCAATGTGCTTAACAAAATTGCCACATTGTCTAGCTGCGTGTTTCGTACCACTGTAGCTAACCTATATATAAAAGAAAGTAACCAACCTGCTGCAGTCACTAGTCACTAGTGCTTGCTCTTTGGGACTGCCCGTTTTTGTTTTATTTTGCTAACACGGCTCTCACAATATTGGTTCAGGCCTTTGGCACAAGTGTTTGCGCTTTCACGCTCTTCACAGCTTTTGTTTTTACACTCATTACGTAGCAATCAGGCTGGGATTTGGGACGCTTTTATGTCCTATGCTTAATTTACTTTTAATTACTTTGCCACATTGCAATTAACAAACGTCAATAGCGTTCGCACCCCAATACCAAACTAAGTCCCGTCCCCAACCACAAGCAAAAGGCCATGCTAATTATATGAAAGACAATTGCTGTTGCCAATGCCTTAAAAAGTGTGTGACAAGCTTTATAACAACCTACGCATACAATTAGCAGCCAGTGTAATCCTAGTCTACACTAATTTATAATTTATTAACTATGCACACACGTAATAACAATTACTTGGCTGCCTTAATCATATTAATCTAATCTAATTAACTATTTAGACAGCGCATACCTCTTTCTCACATGGTATAAATGCCAAATATTACGTATACGCAACATGAGAGCCCAAGTCAATATTAATTTCTTAACAATGCCAATGATGAGACACAGCCCGCTTGGCATTTCTTAATGACTGGCATCTATTTTTATAAGCCTAAGACCGTCATCGCAACTATTTATAACATGGAAAAAAAAAAACAAATACTCAAATGCCAGCTGTTCGTAAGGTTCAAATTTCCTTTGACCTCTCGCATTTTTCGCAACGCAATCGAACAGCTCTGCTCTGGCCGTGAGTGAGTTTCGTTGA
This sequence comes from Drosophila busckii, assembly GCF_011750605.1. Taxonomy (NCBI): domain Eukaryota; kingdom Metazoa; phylum Arthropoda; class Insecta; order Diptera; family Drosophilidae; genus Drosophila; species Drosophila busckii. Next base: position 11,292,841 of record NC_046605.1, on the reverse strand, counting down.
AATAATAATAAATAATTTGCTGCTTCAAACTATTGCCGAGCTACATTTTCGGTTTGTTTGTGTTGTGAGTCCGGCTAAAAGTTACCCCAAAAAATAAAAATAAAAATAAAAAGGAAGACCAAGCAAAGTTAAAAAATCAATCAACGTGCGAAAAAGGCAATTTGTGGCTAGCAGTGAGCAAGAAACGCTTGAAAATTCTATTATGAGCAAAGTTACGTAGCGCACAATGTCTCGAAGGCAGTATAACGATGTTGCTGTCTGTGTGTGTGCGTGTGTGTGTGTGTTGCAGCACCTTAGCACGCTGACAACTTGTGCCTTGGCAACAACAATTCTCACGACTGCCAGCGAAACTCAAAAAATACTATATTAAAGTTACTTTGCGTGTTTTTTTTCTCACTTTTTGGTTGTTTGTTCGCTTTTCGTTTTCATGGCGTTCAATTTTCCAAAGAGCCATTGCTCAATGGCGCATTTAATAGCTTTGCTTTTGCCAGTTTATTGTTAGTACAAGTACATAAAGCAATGCTTCACAAATATATATATATAGGCTATAGAAATGTTCATTGTGTGCCACAAATTAACTGCACAACATTTTACAATATAACATTGTCAGTTGGCTTTCTATATAAATTTAATTATTGGCCATGCATGAGCAGCGCGTTTTTATCAATTATCAAAGCCAGCTTGCCAGCCAGGTTACCAACGGTTACCGTAACGCCTACGCAAACGAAGTCAACGTTGCATTGTTGAGTCAACAGCAAAGCCAATCCACAGACAGACAGACGCAACCTAGCCCAACCAAGCGGATATCCTTTTGAATTCCAAATCAAACCGAATCAAACTGAATATCACAACAAGCCATGTGGAACTGAAGGATACTGTGTCTGTCTGTCTGTCTGTCCAACCTACTGACAAACTGTATGAATGAATCGCTTACTCTCCTGTGCGGCCTTCTGACGTTTTTCGGGCCTTTTGTGAGCCGCCTTGATGGGCACGGCTTATGCAAATTTTATAGCTAAAAGTTAAAGCACATTACGCAAATAGATATATTTTTTTTATTATATTTTGTGGTGAAAAATTCATAGCACACGTACGACAGGTGTCATTGTATTAAATTTAATATGCACATAAGCTAAACATAAGGCAGCTCACATTTGCATTTAGATCCATAATTGGATCAATAATTTATGGTTGAGTAATGAAAACTAAAATGCTGCAATTGGTTGGTGCGCAGCAGGCAGCTTTTGAGAGCTAGCCGAGAGTGGGAGGTTAGAACGTTTAAATGGCATTGTTGGTAGATAAAAAAAAACAATACGAATTGTATTAAATTGTTGTAGAATTGGAATTTAAATGCAATTTAGTCGTTAGAGCCTATGCAAGTTTTGTACGTGAATAATGAAAACTAAAATTCTACAATTGGTTACAGCTGCGCAGCCAACAGCTTTTGAGAGCTAACAAAGAGTGAGAGCTTAGAATTAAAAGGAATTCTTTGTAGATAAAAACACAATACAATTTACTTAACCATAAATTGTGTTAAATAGTTGCTCAATTGTGAATTTAAATGCAATTCACTGGTTAAAAATTGCGCGAATTTAAATGCAATTTACTTGTTAACAATAGTTAAAGCCTAAGTAAGTTGCTTACGTGACTAATAAAATGCCACAATTAGTTATTGAGCTACAGCTGCGCAGCAGGCAGCTTATGACAGTGCTAAACAAATTAACTAAGAGTGAGAGGTTATAACGCAGTAGAGTGAAGAGCGTCAACTTAAATGGAATTGTTTGTATATAAAAAAAATATACAATTTAGTTTTGCGACAAATTGTTGCTCAATTGAGAATTTGAATGCTATTAACAAAAGTTCGAGCCTATGCAAGTTATTGACGTGAGTAATGAAAACTAAAATTCTACAATTGATTAGTGAGCTATAGCTGCACAGCAGCCAGCTTTTGAGAGCGTTAAAGAAACTAACAGAGAGTGAGAGATTAGCGCCTAGATTTAAATGCAATTATTTGTCTATTAAAAACAATACAATTTACTTAAGCACAACTTGTATTAAATTGTTGCTCAATTAAGAATTTCAATACAATTCACACGTTAAAAATTGCTCGAGCCTATGCAAATTGTTTACATAAGTATTAGTTAGTATTAGTAATTTAGTGAGCTGCAGCTGCACTGCAGGCAGCAAATTAACAAGGAGTGAGAGGCTTCAACGCAGTAGAGTGAAGAGCCTGAACTTAGAATTAAACGCAATTCTTTGTAAATAAAAATACAATACAATTTACTCAACCACAAATTGTGTTAAATTGTTGCTTTATTGAGGTTAACAATAGCTCGAGCCTATGCGAAGTTGTTTACGTATTTTGCAAATTACACGGCCCAACTATGCATTAAACATGCTGCGCACTGATCGATAGCGAGTCGGCTGAGTGAAGGACTTGGAATTGCAAAACAGCATGTAAACGTATAAATAGCACTTAATGCATGCATAATGCAAATTAAACTCACACACGCGTGGGTCTTAAGCAGATGCACGCGTAGGACCTGCCAACGCTCAGTGGGGAAGCCACACACACAAAGGCTGCCCCTACAGAATGTTGCATACTCCACATGCTGCTATTGCAAGATAATTATAGCAGCCCTCACGGACAGACTGACTGACTGACTGGCTGCCAGGCAAGGTTGCAACATAACTACGAAACGAAAAAATGCAAAAGAAATCAGACAACATGGCAACACACACACACAGAGAGAGAGAGAGACACACACACAAGTAAACAGGTATGCGGGCCAAGAGTTAGTAGTTGGCTTAGCAATGTATGCAAATGATTGACGCAAGTGCGGTCCACTTGCGCTCAAAGTTTTATGATTACATTGCATACTCTATGGATTTGCTGAAATTAACTGCACGTATGTGCGAGTGTGCATGTGTGTGTGCGCGCGCAAAGTTGCTGTCAAAAACTGCAAGTTTCGCAGATGCAACTAGTGCTAACGGCTCAAGTTTATTTGCAGCCACTCAAACTTGTTTGGCAAACTCATTAATGAGTGCACGCCCCAAGGCTTAGGCGCATGCATTTGAAAAATTTACTAATAATTAAACAACAAATATAACTTTAAGTCTTTATGCTTATTTTATTTAATTTACGTTCCGTTTGCTTTGTGCAATTTCAATTTACTTAACAAACAAGCGGATTCTCTTACGCTACGCTTTGCTTTTTATTTTTCAAGTTCCATCCGGCGCTTGTTTACACAAAATTGCGTTAAACGTGCGAAAAACAAGTAATTTGCCATTACTCAGCCACACAGCAGCCGCCAACCTGAGTGCGTCGACATCTTCGCTATATAGTCATCCCTACTTAGTTATAATGAGATAACTTTTCGCAACGTCTGCTGGAAGCAGCAAACCCTTTTCTGGTTGCTGTGCTTAATTGAGCAAGAAAAAAAAATATGTATATATATGTGCTTTAAGCATTCACTTGACCATGAAATATATATGTGCTGTTAAATTTTGCTGCTAATGAAGGCAAAAGAGTGTGAGCAATTTTATTTTTCTGCTGAACGCGCAGTTAACCCCAACAAATAAAAAATATGAGCATACCACAGCAGTTGTCAAGGCATGCAACAAATTAATAACTTGCTAGCACACACACACACACACATACACACACTAGTATGCATGCCAGCACGTGCTATCGTTAAATATTTACATTGGGCACCCCTTCAGACATTTGGACAGGCAATTAAATGGAGCTCTGCATAGTTTATGCTGCACATAAAGCTATTAAAATTTTTTTGCATAAATCTCAAGACTGTCGTCGCACTTGTGGCCTGTTTAAGCACACACACACATACAATATGCTTATATATTAAATATTTTACATAGCTACGGAAACAAAGCGTTCCGTTGCGTTTTGTTTTTCGGCGCTCAAAAGGGTTAGGCACAAAGGTGCCTGTGCCAAAGCCCTTAAGTCCACAATGAACAAGCATTAAAAATTATGCACAGCAGTTCAAGACGACGCTGCAATACGCTATAATTTATAATAATTAAATTAAAAATTATTAAGCGCACGCAGTAATTTATTTAAAGTTTTTGCTTTGCGCTTTAAATTAAACTTGTTTACTAAATTGTGTTTAGCGTAGCACCAAATTTGTATTTCATTTTATTTTTGTTGCCTCGCTTTTTTTTGTATGGGGTGGGCTACAAGTTATAACAAAGGACGTGCAGGCATTTTAGGTGGCACAAAGCCAGCAGAGGCCACAAGAGTGGTTTGGGCACTTTACGTGGCATTAGAAAGGCAACTGCCACGGCCACTTACGCACGTCGCACTCCACAGCAGCTGAGCAGCAATACAAGCTTATAAAAAATTAAAATATTTACGCCACATTAAATGCAAGTGTTGGCATTGCCAGCCAAAATATGATTTTACACACACACACAGCACACACACAAACACACACGCAGTTTATGGTGCGTAAAGCGTCAAAGGAGCGCTTATGGCACCCACTGGACTGCTTTTGGCACGCGAGCAACGCGGCGTATGCGCAACTAATTTGCAATACTGAAGCAATTTACACACGCATGCTTATAAGTTCAAATGTTTATTTGATATGACTAATACTATATATAGAGCAGGTAACGATAATACGCAACGTGAGCTAAGGACGTTCAGCCGTGATCCTTAAAATAAACACAGCCAAGCAAATGGGAAAACTGCAGCTGCTGCTGAGCAACAGTTCGCTCAGCCAGGGCTGCTGCAGCAACTTGCAGCCATTTCAAAACTTGTTGAGTGCGCAATACACGAATCGTTATATCAATTTAAAACTTAGCCACTTGAAAATTATATAATTTGCTTGAGTTGGCCAACCTTTCAAAGAGACTTCACTGTAATCTTTTTATTGTTACGCACAAATATGTGACGAGTGCAATTTATTTTAGCTAAAGAGCTTATAGAATCGTTTCATATGCAATGCTTTATCAAATGCGTTGATAATATAATAACAAATATAAAATAGAGTTGTGCAGTCCTCCATCGAACTGACTAAAGCTGCTTTTGCTTATGGCCCATTAATTGACATGTTTACTACCCAATTATAAGGCTAAAGCAACATTATGTTGCTCTAAATTGTAGATAGCAAGAGACAATAGTTTAATGCATAAAAATTGTAAAGCTAAAGCTCGATTTAACATAAATTGTCTTATCGGTTGTTAAAGTATTAAAATAATATTTATAGTTGCATATCGAATTACGCTCTGTCCGTCTCTAATCTCAATAAAGATACATTTATTTATTGCCAATAATTGTCACATAATAAATTTGTATGTAGCAACAATTAAACATTAATTTACATTTGCTATGGGATTGCAACTTTAAGCTTGAGCTAACAAATTTTTAATTTCGAATTTTCACTTTTGCTGCTTTCTGCAGTTCAATTTAAAATTTCAATTTCCAGCAATCCTGCTGCGCTAATCAAATGCTCTGCATACAATATCCAGCTCTTCTTCCTTCCTTTTTTTTTGTAATTTCATTGCTCATTGTTAAAAGCAGCCAACAATGAGCATTGCATTCATTGAATTGACTGCAAGTATAATAAAACAAAGCATAAAGCACAAAATCAATGCGCATGAAAATCAAATTTCATTTCCTTTTTTATTCTTTTTTTTGTTTAATTTTACACCTCACACATTTTCTGTGACATCGATTGCACTTTAGCATCAAAAACCAAACAAAATCTGTGCATATCGATTGGTTGCAATATTCAAATACGTTAGGACTTGACACAAGCATTTGATTTGAAACTGGAGTGGGCGTGTAAATATAAGTGCATATAAGCTTTTATATATATTGTTGCTGGGCAAGAGAGAATTTTGTTAGCACAGCTAAATGCTTTAGAGCAAATAATCAAGTGTATGTGGTATTTGGCGAAAGGTCCATTGGCACGAGCTTGACAATTTATTTGTTGGCACTTTAGAAAGATTTTTGTTTCAATAGCTATAGAGTAGGACAGCATAAGAAATTGAGCTATATAGAATATTAAAAATCAGATTAAAATATTATATTATTCTTTATATTTATATTCGGCATCTATTTGTTTAAGTTCAGATCTCTTGATCTAGATTGCTAGAATAATTTTCTTGAATCCTTGAGCTTCATTATTAACCAAACAATCCTTGAGCCGTACAGTTTGCTTCATTATTAACCACACAAAGCTCAGTAAAAAAAATACCCTCTTACGTCATCTAAATGAAGTTTATCGAACAAGTTTATCGAACTCTGGAACTAAGCACATTTTGCCCTTTACTTTTTGTTAATAATTGAGCCGATTATTGAACCGTACGGGACGGTACAGCGACCCAAGTCCTACGTCAGTATGTCAAGTGAAAATCGATACATCGATTAACCATAGAGTGTCATAAATTATGCCTGAGCACTTGCAGTGACGTTGTGACTGTGTGTGATGTGGGCGAGTCCTGTGCCTTGTGCGCGCAGTAAGGAAATGCAATTAAAATTATTTCTAGTTGGCATTTAATTGCAATTAAAAGAAAAAGCCACAGCTGCAGCGCAAAGGCGTACAACAGCGCGTATGCGCAATATGCATAATGATGATGATAGTAGCTGTCTGAGTGGTCACAGCTGCTAAAGTTGGGGGCGTACAATTAGTATATGAGTGAGCACTTACCTTTCGCCATCATCGTTGAAAGAGAAATCGCCCAGCAGCAGATCACGGAAACGATAACGAGGCTGTAAAATGCGTGACATATTGTTGTTGCTTGTGTTGCTTGAGTTGCTTGTGTTAATGTTGTTGCTGTTGCTGGCGCTGGCGCTGGCGCTGGCGCTGGCGCTGGCGCTTGGCACTTTTAATTCTCCAACTGTCGTCGCTGTTGCTTGTTCAGCTGCTTCTTGCTCAATTTCTGTTACTGCCACAGCCGCTTGAAAATCACTAAAGTCCGTCACATTAATTAAACACTCATTGCCAGTTGCTGCGACAGCTGTTGCATCATTGCGCCTGCCACCACCACCACCTCCACTGCCAGCAACTGCCAGGCGCCTACGTCCTGTCACGCCCAGCAGCTCATCCTCGCGTGACGCACTTGTGCCAGTCAGCAGGTAACCGCCACTAGCCCGATTGGGCCGTGGCGAACGTAGGCGCGTCCACAGATTGGCGAATGTCTTGCACCAGGCTTACACCTTGGCGCCTGCTCTTGTCCCACTTGCCACAGCTCGTTGCTATCAAAGCAAAAATTCAATTCCAATCGATTTCCATGTCACAAAAGCAATGCAAAACCAGCGAACACTGCAATCAATATAAACAAAAATTGGTTTCTGTTATCTTTGAATTGAGATTTTTGGCTGCTGCTAGTTGTGCGGTCGATATATTTTTAAATAAGGAAGTTTGAAATACTAAGCAGTAGCTCAACACAGAAAAGCGCAAAACAAAATAATGAGACTAAATAATCTTAAATATTTTTAAGGCAAAAGTAAGACCCAATTAAATGTAAAAGGTTCGCCTATGCTTAGCTGTTGGTTCGTTTTGATGCTAGAGGCTTTTAAAGTATGAACAGCAAACATAAAATTTATACAATTAATTGATAACGAAGCTTAGAGTAAGACAATTTTATGTTAGTTGCTAAGACGAAAGTTTCATTTGTTATTTATTAAATATTTAGCAACTCGTTCAATGTTTGCTCATCAACTGTCTTAGGCTTATTTTAATAAAATTTAGAGCATATATATTATAATATATTTCTTTATAAACTTCTAATCATGTTATTTAAATATATTCACACATTTGCCGCACGTCATTGTCCATTGTTTGTGTTATCAGTTTAGAGCACATATGTATATATATTTCAACATAATGAAATTATACGCAAAGCTAATAATACCACAAGAATATATATATGTATATATTTTATTCTTGTCTATTTTGCTCGTTTGATAGCAAACAAACAATGGCAAAGAGCTCAACAACAAAGAATTTATTTTATGCACGAAAACCTATTTTTAATTCAATTTGTTTGCCTTTGCCATGGTATTTTATAAATAATCCTAATATGCTTGTATATTTTTCATTCAGCAAATACTTTACCATTTATTTTCCATTTTAACAATAGAAGTCAGCAACAAAAACAACGCCCAAGCGCACAAACAAATCAACGTCAAATCAGTGTTTTTTTTATAAGAACCAAACAAAACATACAAGAGACACTCGTCTGAATGGGCAGACCAACAGTGCACTTCACTTGGCTCACACCTAAAAGCCAAAAGCCAACGGGACAATCCTACCTCCGATCAGTTGGCCCAGCAGCGTAATCAAATCATTTCCCCAAGCCTTAGTCGAGAGAGCAAACAAATTGCGTTGCTGCCACATAAATTGTTAGCCCTGGCTGCCACTTGTTGTTGCCGTTTGTGAAAAATTTAAGCAATTATTGCACGCCCCGTGGATTAGCGCCCGCCCAACAGGTGCAGCCAAAATATATTTTCCAAAATTCGTTGCCTGCGCGACAGATTAATTAAATTTGCGCGCATATAAAAGCTTGCCCCATAGCATATTAAATATGTTATAGCCCACACCCTAAAGTGTTTTTAATTAGTTACAGCTAATTTGCGCTACACATTTGTCTTCGCAAGCTGCAGCTAGTTTATCTAATTGGCTACAGCAGCCAGCAGAGCGCTTTTAAATTAGTTTTTAGTTTATATTTAGAGTTTCATGCGTGGCATTTATTATAAGATAAATCTTTGCGCATTAGACGATTAATGCGTGTGTGTGTGTGCGTGTGTAAACAAGCGAAAAGTGTGCTCACACTGTAGATTTAAATTATGTTATTAAATTAATTCAAGTGCTAAATGAGCTTAGCAAATTTGTTCGGCAGCAAATTTGCTTTAAAAGATTTTTTGAGCTTAGAAATATAATTTAAGACTTTTAAATACATATAATCTTAAAAATAAGACAACTTTTACTTTTAATAAATAAAAATATGTAAAATTCTATTACAAGCATTTTTGAACAAGTTTCAACAAGTTTTTGTTTATCTTAACTTTATGCATAATTTAATATATTTCAGCAAGAACATGTTTATTATATTAAAATGTAAACATAACATTCAAAATATTTAAAATACAGTAAAACATTTTCTTACAATTTTTTATAATTTACTTCTGCGAAAAAAAAATATTTAAATAACTTTAAGTCAAAACGCAGCCTAAAAGTGCGCAACAGTTTTACACACATGAAATTAGTAAGCAGCGCATACAACAGATGGAGCCACTAGCAGGTAACACTATTTGCTTAAGCAAAGTAATTGTTAAATAAATTAAGACTCTTTTATTTATACATACTTTAGTACAATAATGCATAAAAAACAACTGATGAATTTGCTGTTTATTTCATTTTTTATATTTAATTGTAACTTTGTTTATTTATTAAGTGTAACTTAAATTTAAAAGTATAAAATAAACTCGAATGCATGCAATTATTTTTAAAGAACGCAGCTATTAAATCCATTAAACGATTGAATTAAGTCTGCAAACAATTTAACACAAGCAAATCAATTTTGTAACAAATTTTAATTAAGAGCATAAAACATTTGCCGCCGCCGCGGTCAAGCCCTGTTGACCGACCAACAATTTTGTTCAGCAAATTTTATGCATAAAAGGAGTAAATGTATTTTTTTTCACACCAGGGCTGCGTGCCCAAATGTGCGGCACACGCATTTAATTTTCTAATCATTATTTATGAAGCGAAATTAAAAACAAAAACAAAAAAGGACAAGCTGCTAAATATACGCGCATAAATGAGTCTGACCCATTATTTATACATCGAGACCTTATGCCTTAATTATGTTTGGTAGCAAATTCATATTTGTGATTTATAGACTGCGCTACAAAAAGGACACTAGCCTCGAAACTCATTACGAGCGGCGGCTATAGATAAGAAATTATTGTATATAGGTCTATACCAACTAGCACTAAATTACATAATAAATAAAACAATGTTTTGCGTGTTTGAACTGTGTTCGTGGTTGTCTCGCATTTATACACAATTCGTACATATTCATCAACAATAATTGCCTAGCTGATATTTCTTTTGTCTGTTTATGTTGTGCGGTCTCTCAAAAGCTTTTTGCCGTGTCCCCTTGGCGCCCTCAATGTCATCAGAATCAACACCAGCTGGCATTGTAGGCCAAATCAGCAGCAGCAGCAGCAGCTGAAGATGAGCTGAGATGAGCTAAGCTGCTGTTTTCATAGCTAATACCCTTTGGGTAAAGGACTAACAATTGATGTGTTGAGCTTGAAATTCAAATTGACATATGTTTGTTAAAAATATGAATTTATAGCTAGCCAATTAATATTTGTAGCGTATTTAGACGTCAGCTACGCCTTAGTCACAACAACTATTACACTTTGTTTTGTTTTTCTTTACACGGTTGCGAGCTTTATTATTCTTTTGTCTCACAATGTCCCATCAGCCAGTCGTCAGTCATAAGTTGTGTTGTGTGCTTGATGCCTCGTTGCCTGGTGTTTGGCGTCTGCTGCCTCAAAGCAAACCCGACTGTTGTTTGGGTATTATCCGAAAGTCCTCCAAGCTCACACACTCACACTCTCGACAACGCGTAGGCGTTACGCATATCCGTGGCCACATTGGTTGCTGCTGTGGTTGTTGTTGCTTCGTTTTTTTTTATTTTTTGGCGACTTGTCGAGCACTTGGAATATTTTATAAGAATAACTTGACCTGCTTTTCACAGCAACAAAAGCAAAATTCGCATTTTCCTCTTATGCGAAGCGTCGTCGGCACCACCCCCAACCACCAACCCACACTTGTGGCAGCTCTTTCACCTGCTGCTTCATCAACTGTTTTGCCTCTCTCTGTGTATCATTGTGTCGCTGCTGCTCCACTCGACTTTGGCCCATTGTATACAGTACATATTACTGCCAGCTCTTAATTAAAATTAACATTTTATAAAGTGTCGTCGTTGGGGAAATTTTGGCGCTCGCAATATGTTAAGCACTTCAAAATACAATAATAAAATTATAAAACAAAAAGTTCACGCTGAGGCTTTGTTAATTTTTCACTCAAAATGTTTCACTTCACTGATCTCTGACGCCAACAGTTTGGCCCCCTAGGTATTTATTTGCCTGCTGGTTGGCTGGCTTACAGGTTTTTAAGCTTACCTCTAAAATGATCCCTTATAAGCTTTAAATTATATTTAAATATTTATTTATTTAACTTTTGTGGGGGCTGGCTGACTGTCTGTCTGTTTGTCTGTTTGTATTGTTGGTTAGTGAGTGCCCAAGAGTGAGATTAACCTGGATGAGCGGGCAGGTTGTTTGGACAACTGTTGTTGTTGTGTATCGAGCGACATGAAGGACAAACGTTTGTAGTTTAACCTTTTTGTGTGTCACATTTGTAAGGACATTAATATGAGAAAGGTTTCATTTCAAAAACAAATGTGAAAGCTCAAGCATGAAGTTAAGCAAGCCGTAGGCAGCAGCTAATTAAGCTGCAAGCTTAATAATAAAAGGCATTTAAGGTTTGTACTATACTATAATATATTTAATCAATTAAATAGTTCATATTTAATAAAATAGTGGCCCACAACACAAACTGCTGCTGCTGCTAAATAAATAAATTCTTTGTCTTGTTGCTTCACTTTCTTTGCTAATTGAATGCATAATTCAGCAGAAGCAATTGGCGTAAATCTTTTACCTTTTGAGGCTCTTTAACACTACTGCTAAAGATGTAAATGTTCTTCTTCCACACGCATATTTTATCTGCTTTGTCATCAAAAACTTTTGCAAAACACTAAACTTTTCGTTGCTGTTGTTGTCGTTGCTGTTGTTGCTTAGCCTATTGCATTTGCTGCATGGACACAAAACTTTTCACGGAAATTTAGTAGTTTTTGGCATAAGAGACTAAGTCTAAGATGAAACGCGTTACGCATAAACGATCAGAGCACTTAGAGTATAGCGTGCCCCATGGGCATGTCAGGAACCGCACACACACACACTTTTATATAAAAAGACACACACACTCACATATGCACAATATAAATAAACGTGTATTCAAGTATTATTACAATTCGATTCATTAGGTGGACAAACACCAGCCATAAAGAAAGAACACAATCAAGTTTATTCAAGTCGCGATGTAAGTGTAAAGAGCAAATAATTTCGATAAAGACCAATGCAAATAACCGTTATGCCAAAGCTTTACTTATTCAGCGCCTGATGTTGACTCCAGAGCAACCGAACGCGCGCATGGCGAATTGTGAACTGCGACTAAAGAAACGACAAGAAGCAGACTTAAGCGGCGGCAGCGGCAGCGGCGTCGGCGTATGTAACAAGCCGTTAGCTATTGCTGCTGCTGCTCTTGTTGTTGCTGCTGCCGTTTTACTTGTTGTGCTTATCAAAAACAGCTGAGCGAAAGCTTTGCCCAAAAGCTTGCTCAAGCTCTTTACACTGCAGTGCCAAAGCAAAGCTACTAGCGCTCAAATAATAAATCCATATACTATTGTCTAGCCAATTAAAACTTATATATTTATTTAAATGTATGTTTCTTCAACTCCAACAACAACAACTGATAATCTGATATGATATATAAAAAAATAAAAAAGCAATCTCCATCTAGTAATTTTCAGTGGTGCGCACATAGTTAACGCGGATGGCATGAGACTTATCAAGCCCTTGGGAAAGCTGTGGCCTCACTCTCGTACAGGGTCAAAATCATGATTTGGTGCGTGTCCATTGGCGGCGAGCTGAACCTCGAAGCGATCGGTCATGCAGAGAGCAATCACACGCAAAGTATCTCACTAAATAAATAGAATGTTATAAAAATATAAAATATTAATTACTCAACATTGCGGCCAGTGGACATGGGATAGAACATGGATAGGCGAACTCTGTGGTCGGGACTGATGATGAAGAGCGCACGAATGGTCTTGCCGACTTCGGGATCCTTCTTCTGATCCTCATCCAACATGCCCAGGGAGACAGCCAAGTCGCGTGTGGGATCAGCAATAATGGGATAAGGGAACTCGCCGGGAATATCTAGGCAGTACGACTTGATGTCGTTAACCCAGTCCACATGCGAGTTCAACTCGTCCACAGAGTGCGCCAAACACTTGGCATTACGCTTAGCAAATTCAGGCTGATGCACCGCTATTCGTCCTAGTTCGGTGGTACACACCGGAGTAAAGTCGGAGGGGTGAGAGAAGAGCACTACCCAGCTAGAGAGTTTATATTTTATTTGTTAGCTAGTGTAGTTATAATTAAAATTAAAACTACAAACTGCCCTCGCAGCTTAAATTTCTGCCCAGCATAATGTGTCTGTCCTAGACGCATTTTGTTAATATTTTAGTTTTTGATTGTTTTTTTTCAATGTTCACTGCTTGAAGCCAGTTAGCTCACTGATACTCGGTAGTCAAACAGAGCTCGCTTTTATACGATTCCGACGAACCTCAGCCCAATGAGAAGAAGTGAGAGAGAATGTGACGAGACCTGTTGGTTGAGTTCATGAGCACATGTCGTTCTTATCTCGCATATAAAACGAATAAATATATGTATGTGTATATAGTTGATTAAGTGATTATTTAGACACATGTATGTACTTATATGAAAGTACTTCATATATGGAGATGTGTTTATATATATTTATAATTAGAGGCCATCAAGTCAAGCCTAATATAGAAAAGCAATAGAATGTAAGGCCAAGTAAAGATGAGAGCTACATGTGTTTATACAAATATTAAACAGTAATAGGCACACGTATGTGTTATATTTAGGCTGAGCCGCGATCATTTAGCATGACAACAGCAGCAGTCTAGAAATTTCTATTTTTCTAAAGAAAAAAAGTACAGTTTGCAAGCTGTAGCTAGTGTAATATTACATTTATATTAATGAAGTGAAAGCTTGGCATCTCCAAAACAGCTGAGATCCTAGTTGGATTACCGCAAAAAAACGTAAAACAGAGAGTAACAAACAAGAGCGAAAAATTTCTGCGCTTGTGTTGTGTGTCTTCCAAGCAATTCAATACAAGCGCACATTTTACACTCAATGCGGGGGCTCGTCTGTGTTGCTACGAGCTCTGTGTGATTGTTTTGCAAAGAGAGCGGCTCAGACTGTAGTAGTGTTAGTGAGTGCCATACAATTACCAACACAACTGTTGTCGGTGTGCACACACATGAGCAACAACTTGTTGCGCTCGTCGTGCCTTCGGCTATTTTTAAAGAGAGCAGAAGATTGTTCATTTGTGTGTGTGAACTCCATACAATTTACTAATACTACAATAGATTTGCTCTCAGTGCCTAATATGTATAGGAATTCTTCGTTTCTATTCGACTGTCTAGCCTACAGCTGATCAGATCCATTTCTGCATTCAACAAGTTTGCATGGATAAATGTTAAACAAATGAAGTAAATATGAAGTTTTGGTTTATTGAGCAATTTTAGTCATTTTAAACCCAAATCTAGAACGCAATATAAGTACAGTGTTTTTCTAGTTCTATGTAGACCTTCAAACTAGAACAACGCAATAAAAACTATACACGTGTCGATCAGTGGAAAATTTTGTGAACAACAAGCCCTTAACCATATTGTATGCCGGATGTATATTAAAAAAACAAACTAGCTGTCCGACTAGCTCTGAACATGTTGTTGTGTACATAGAAATGTGACGGGTCGGGGACAAACTGAAAACCAGAAATTTCTGTTGAAATAACAAATAAAGTACAGTTGCTACCTAAGCTACGTTTAGTTTTTTGTTTAAATTAGGCAAACTATGACTGTTTATAGTCTTAAAGTTATAGCAATTGTAAGATCAGCTGTTTTAAGTTTTGCAAAAGCATAAAAATGTAAACAGAGAGCTCTAGGCCAAGAGAGCAACAATATGTGTGCTTGTGTTGGTGATGTGCAGGCAATTTCCAATACTAAAACACATTTTACGCTCAATGCGTGTTGCTACGAGCTCTGTGTAAATCTCAAAGCAAAGAGAGCGGCTCACACTGTTGTAGTGTTAGTGAGTGCCATACAATTGCCAATACATGCAAACGTTTACGCTCAGCTGCTGTTGTCGGTGTGCACACATATGAGCAATAACTTGTTGCGCTCGTCGTGCCTTCGGCTATTTTTAAAGAGAGCACCAGATTGTTCACTTGTGTGTGTAAACTCCATACAATTTACTAATACTGCAATAGATTTGCTCTCAGCGGCTAATACGTATATGAATTATTCGTTTCTATTCGGCTATCTAACTGTAAACTGATTAGATATCTGCTGGCGCTCAAGAAGTCAGCAGCATGCGCATTAAATAACCAAAAATTGATATAAAGCCAATGCTTAGAACAGTTAGAGGGCATATTAAAAAGAATAAAACAAAGTACAGTCTGTTTTGCTTTGACTGCCAGCCAACAGACCTTCAAACTACAACGCAATAAACTTTAGAAACCCGTGGCGATCAGTGGAAAATTTTGTGAACAACAAGCCTAAGCCATTTTGTATGCTGGGCGTAGATAACAAAGCAATTAAGACAACCTACATAGCAGTGTATATACATATATATATATATATGTATATGGTTGTTTGTGAGATGCGACAGGGGACAAGCTAAAACCAGAAATTTCTGCTAAATTACAAAGACGCTTGGCTTGCTACCTAAGCCACGTTGTTGTTTGTAAATTTTAAACTACGCATAGCGATGAAGTTCTAAATTCAAAACAATTGTCAGATCAGCTGTAAAAGTATCAAAATGTAAACAGAGAGCCATAAACCAAGAGAGCAGCGCTCTGTGTGTTTGTGTTGGTGGCGTGCAGGCAATTTCCAATACCAACACACAATTTACGCTCAATTTGTATTGCTACGATCTGTGTGTGTTTGTCTGATAAAGAGAGCGGCGTAACTTGTAGTAATGTTAGTGAGTCGCAAACAAATCTTAATACATTCAAACATTTACGCTCAGCAATTGTTGTCGGTGTGCACACACACACGAGTATTGCCGAATAAATTTTGAAAACAGAATTTATTAACAATAAATGCAACTATAAAATAGTACAATAAGACGTTCTTTTGAAGTTTTAATTATTTAGAATAGTTTATATTAAAGTATTAATTATTAAAATGTATTAATCATATACTTTTCAATTATACTATACATTTTCTTTATAAGATCTTTTACTTTTTATTATCAAAATATTTTAAATATGCATACTGTATCAAATTTAGTACTACAAAATATTTTTTAAAAATTAAAAATCATTTAAAGTTTGTATCTAGCTGTTTCCAGCTAATATTTAAAGCTAATCTGGCGTCACTTTGTGCCAGAATCGTTGACAACACTGAGAGGTGCAGCAGCTGATCGTATTTTTTATAGAAGGGCAAGTGGGAGACTGTTATTCTGCTTATTTATCAAGCTTATGTATTTTAATCTTAAACATACAGACAAAAGTAAGTCTCTGTCTATGCCTATCCAGCCCTAAATTCACTTTATTGCAGCTAGCACAAGCCTACAGAACAAAATACTTATGTATGCAGTTACAAACAAACAAATATGGGTGCCGCCAGCCGAGAGAGTGATATAATAAGAGACTTTATCGGACGCCAGAGAGTGCAAATATAAATATAAGCGCGCCAGTCATGAGTGGAGCGTTTAGTTTTGTATTTCACTTTGGAGCGACAAGACGTAAAAAAAATATAGAAAAATGATGTCTGCCGATGCAACCGCCGCTGAGCGCGGAAAATATTGCTTTGCTATCGATCGTGGTGGCACCTTCACCGACGTGCTGTGCATCTGTCCCGGCGGTCGAGTGCGCACTATGAAATTATTATCAGAGGATCCCGAGCGTTACGCTGATGCGCCTAGGGAAGGCATACGACGCATACTTAAGGAGGTAAGCGAGCGCTGCTTGGCAAGCAGAGTTGGGTGTGTGATCTTTATATTAATTGTAGGAAACTGGCAAAGAGCTGGCTGCCTCTGGCTTGGTGGATACATCCAAGATAGGTTGGGTGCGCATGGGCACAACTGTGGCCACCAATGCGCTGCTCGAACGCAAGGGCGATCCAGTTGTGCTGGTGGTCAACACAGGTTTTCGCGATTTGCTCTACATAGGCAATCAGGCGCGACCCAAAATCTTTGATCTTAACATACGCAAACCAGCAAATCTCTACCAGGAGGTAGTCGAAGTCGACTGCCGCATAGTGCCGCAGCAGCTGGAGCGCTGTCAACTGAGTAAATATAACAAATTAGTATTAATTACATTAGTGCTAAGTCAATTTTAATTGCAGCTCAACAGTGGCGTGTGCTGGAGGGCGTGGCTGGCACCAAGTATTTGGAAATGGAGCCAGTGAATGAAGACGCAGTGCGTGCTTCGCTAGCTGCAGCTCGTCAGCATGGCATCAACTCAGTTGCCGTCGTGCTGGCTCACAGCTATGCATGCCCAGAGCATGAGGTGCGCATTGGAGCGATAGCCACCAAGCTGGGCTTTACACACGTTACGCTCTCCCATCAGGCCATGCCCATGTGCCAGGTCGTTGCTCGTGGCTTCACAGCTTGTGCGGAGGCGTATTTGACACCCCACGTCGAGCGATATCTAGCTAGGTATGTATCTTGCTAAACTCTCACGTAATTTACTCGTTCATAAATTTAGTCAGGTTATCAGACAATTAAAACTGCGTGACAAGCAAATCTGATGCAAGGCTAATTGTTGCTATATGAAAATAATCAAGGCGCGTTAAAGTTAAGATCGTAATTTTCCATTTCGCAGAAAACAAGTTATAAATATACGATTAATAGGCATTAGGCCCTAATATTGTTGGGGGTTAATTACTTAAACTTTATAATAGCTTGGACATTAGAATATGCAATTTTTATTATAAATAATTTAACATTTTATTTTTGTTTTTTAATGCAGTTTTTAAATGTACATTTACTTAATATTTATAAACTAAAAAAGTTTATCTTTTAATCATTTTCTTTTCCATTATTTAGTTTTAGTTTTGCATATTTAATTTTTATTTAATATTTAGCAGCTCTAATCAAAAAACTTACGCTTTTGTACCTTTAAGTCTGGATTCGAAAATCAATTGGCTTTTAAATAGATATTTACTTAATATTTACAAACTAAAATAGTTTATCTATTAATTATTTCATTCTTTATTTAGTTGAATTTTGCATATTTCATTTTTATTTAATATTTCGTGCATATTTAGCAGCTCTAATCAAAAATCCTTCTCTATTGTAGTTTCAATTCGCTTTGAAATATATATTTACAAACTAATTAGTTTAACTTTTAATCATTTTCTTTTCACTATTTAGTTGCATATTTCATTTTTATTTAGTATTTAGTGAACCAAGCAAACTTTCTCCATTGCAGCTTCAAGTCTGGATTCGACAATCAATTGGCTGGCGTGGATGTGCTCTTTATGCAGTCGGATGGTGGCTTGACCAAAATGGAAAGCTTCCGCGGTGCACGTGCTATACTTAGTGGGCCAGCAGGTGGTGTGGTGGGCTATGCGCTGACTGGTTGCCGGGAAACTGAGCTGCCTTTGATAGGCTTTGATATGGGCGGCACTTCCACGGATGTGTCGCGCTATGCCGGCAGCTATGAGCATGTGATTGAAAGCACTACAGCTGGCGTGACCATACAGGCACCACAGCTGGACATTAACACTGTTGCCGCTGGCGGTGGCTCGCGTCTATTTTTCCGCTCGGGCATATTTGTTGTTGGTCCAGAGTCTGCTGGCTCGCATCCTGGGCCTGCTTGCTACAAAAAGGGCGGCCCACTAACTGTAACAGATGCCAACTTGATGCTTGGACGCATATTGCCAGAATATTTCCCCAAGATATTCGGACCCACCGAAAAAGAACCACTGGACATTGAAATAACCAAGCGCAAGTTTACGGAGCTGCAAGCGGAAATCAATGAGCATTTGCGGAACAGCGGCGACAATAGACAGCTGACCGTAGAGCAAGTAGCTCTGGGCTTTATACGCGTGGCCAACGAAACAATGTGTCGTCCCATACGCGCACTGACACAATCTCGTGGCCTGGACACGGCCAATCATGTGCTCTCCTGCTTTGGCGGCGCCGGCGGACAACATGCCTGCGCCATAGCGGGCAACTTGGGCATACGCAAGGTGAGTGAATCCTTTTGGCATATTTCATTTAACTTATTAACTTGCTACTGCAGGTGCTGGTGCACAAGTATGCTGGCATATTGTCCGCCTATGGCATGGCACTGGCTGATGTTGTGCAGGAGCTGCAGGAGCCCAGCAGCTTGGAGTACAATGAAGCGAACGCATCGCTGCTTAAAGATCGCTTGGACGCACTTTCCCAGCAATGCCATGACAAGCTGGCAGCTCAAGGCTTTCAGCAAATTGAACTGCAGCCCTATTTGCATCTGCGCTTTGAGGGCACCGATGGTGGTCTGATGTGTGCGCCCACGCCCAAAGCTGCGCCAGTGCAGTCAGCACTGCTAACAGCTTATGGCGACTTTCATGCCACTTTTCTGGAGCGCTATCGCACTGAGTTCGGCTTTGTGCTGCAGAATCGTCGCATTATTGTGGATGACATACGCATACGTGGGCTGGGCAAGAATGTGACGCCACCGGAGCAGCAGATACCAGCTGCAGCAGATCCGCAGCCGCAGCCTGAGGGCAAAACACGCGTACACTTTGATGAGGGCTCCTTCGATGCGCCCATTTTCTTAACCCACAAGCTGCGTGCTGGCCACAAGATCAAAGGACCCGCCGTGCTCATCGATCAGCTGTCTACGGTTATAGCAGAGCCAGACAGCAGCATAGAAGTGACAGCCTTTGGAGATCTGGTCATGCATGTCAAGGCTGGCGGCAAGCATGGCATCAATGCCGATCTAGATCCAGTGCACTTGAGCATATTCAGTCATCGCTTCATGAGCATTGCCGAGCAAATGGGCAGGTAATAAAATAAATACCCATTCCCAATCCCAATTCAGTCATTTCCCAACTGCTCAGTTGCTATAATTTTAATACTCAATACTCGATACTCAGCACTCAATATCGCATTAGATCCTTTAGATATAACATTTTAGAACTGATATTATTTATTTATGTCTTTCTAGTCTCACATTAGTTTAGTTTTATTTTAATATATTGTTAATTGCTTTTTCCTTAGAGTGCTGCAACGCACTTCCATATCGACGAACATAAAGGAGCGTTTGGATTTCTCTTGTGCGCTCTTCGGTCCGGATGGCGGTCTGGTGAGCAATGCTCCGCATATTCCAGTGCATCTGG
This sequence comes from Drosophila busckii, assembly GCF_011750605.1. NCBI lineage: Eukaryota > Metazoa > Arthropoda > Insecta > Diptera > Drosophilidae > Drosophila > Drosophila busckii. Next base: position 11,272,588 of record NC_046605.1, on the reverse strand, counting down.
GCGCCATGCAGGAGACGGTGCAGTATCAGCTGCGCGTGCGCGGCAAGACGCTCAAAAGTGGCGATGTCATACTATCGAATCATCCACAAGCTGGTGGCTCGCATTTGCCAGACTTTACTGTAATCACTCCAGTGTTTTACAAGTAAGTTGCACTGTAGCTTGTGCTGATCTCTGATTATTTATGCTTTTCAAAACAGAAACCAAGATCGTCCCGTTTTCTTTGTCGCATCGCGTGGACATCATGCGGATATTGGTGGCATTACACCCGGTTCGATGCCACCGCATTCCACTTCGTTGGCGCAGGAGGGCGCTGCTTTCAAGTCCTTTTTGATTGTTGAGAACGGCGTTTTCCAGGAGTCACAAATTGTCGAGCGTCTGACCACGCCCAGTGGCGCCAAAGGCGCAACCGGCACACGCAATTTGAGTGACAATCTATCGGATTTGAAAGCGCAAATTGCAGCCAATCATAAGGGCATTAGTCTGGTGGCGGAGCTGATCGATTGCTATGGCCTGGATGTGGTGCAGGCCTACATGAAGCACATACAAATGAATGCCGAGCTGGCGGTGCGCGATATGCTGCGTGAGATTGGCAAGGAGACGCTGGCGCGCACTGGCGCTTCCATACTCAAGGCGCAGGAGCTAATGGATGATGGTTCGCCCATAAATCTGACAGTTACCATTGATGTCGACGCTGGCTCGGCGCTCTGCGACTTTAGCGGCTCCAGTGAGGAAGTCTATGGCAACTGCAATGCGCCACGTGCCATCACCTTGTCCGCTTTGATCTATTGCCTGCGCTGCATGGTGGGTCACGATGTGCCACTCAATCAGGGCTGCCTGGCGCCCATACAGATTGTCATACCCAAGAACTCTATACTGGATCCCTCCGACGGCGCCGCTGTCGTCGGCGGCAATGTGCAGACCTCACAGCGCATTGTGGACACTGTGCTCAAGGCATTCCGCGTCTGTGCCGCCTCGCAGGGCTGCATGAACAACATCACCATTGGCGATGAGGAGTGGGGCTACTATGAGACTGTAGCTGGTGGCGCAGGCGCTGGACCCGGCTGGCATGGCACTGGCGGCGTGCACTCCCACATGACCAACACACGCATCACAGATCCCGAAATTCTGGAGCTGCGCTATCCCATGATATTGTCACGCTTCTGCCTGCGCACAGATGAGTCTGGCGGACGCGGTCAGTTCATTGGCGGCGAAGGCGTCGAACGCAATTTGCTCTTCCGCAAGCCGCTGACGCTATCAGTGCTAACGGAGCGACGTACTCTGCAGCCCTACGGCCTGGCAGGTGGCTGCCCCGCAAAGCGTGGACGTAACATAATCGTCAAGCACGACGGACGTGTCATAGCTCTGCCTAGTAAGGCTTGCATCGATGTTGAGGCTGGCGTAAGTGTGTCCTAATTAAAAATAAGCTAAGTTATTTAACTATTTACTCCATTGCAGGATACGTTTGCCATGAAGACTCCTGGCGGCGGCGGCTATGGAGATGCTAGCAATGCAACAGCTGCAGACGCTGCTGGAAATTCTGAGCAATCTAGACGCTTCATTGAGCGCGGCACCGTCCACGAATATCGCCAGGCACAAGAGTCTGCCTAAACGATCAACGGATCAGAGGCCCTTATATTCATATCCTTACACCTAATCAAATGAATTAATGAATTTTACTTGCACATATTAAATATACACTTACAAAAAACCAATCAATATTTTACTTGAATTTACTTTTGGTGAATATTTATATTAGTAACAATAGTAAAAAATATTTTAATTACTATTTTTAGAAGTAAATATATTTTACACGAATTTACTTTTGGTAATAGTAAAAATTATTAATAGTAAAAACGTGCTGTTTTTATTATTAGCTTAAAGTAAATATATTTTCTTGAATTTGCTTTTCTTAAATAAATATAATAGTAAAAAATAGTAATAAGAAAAACGTGCTATTTTTAATATTTTTTAAAGCGTATATTATACAAAAATAATTACTTCAGGTTTCTATATGCTGCTAAGTCTAGCGTAAGAATAAACTTAGTTTTCAGAAAATTAAATGCAATTCATAGTTATACTCAAAATGAAAATCGCTTTAAAGTCCATATGTTTGTTTAAACCTTAAGGTTTTTAAATGTGTTTAAGTCAAAGCAATAATTACAATTGCTACTGCTTTGTTTAAATATATTCGCTCTGGAACAATGCTTTAGGAAATTCTTTGTTTAAATAATAGGCATAGTTATTTAAAGTAGCTTATTAGAAAATTAAATATTTATTCATATATTGACTTCAACAACAACTGATAACTGATATTCATAAAAAAATCTCCTTCAAATCTGCTTCTAGTAATTTTCAGTGGTGCGCACATAGTTAACGCCGGATGGCATCGAGACTTTATCAAAGCCCTTGGGGAACAGCTTGTGGGCCTCCTCATCGGTAACAGTGGGCAAAATCATGACTTTGGTGCCGGGTGTCCAGTTGGCGGGCGTAGCCACAACCTGCAAGCGATCGGTCAGCTGCAGAGAGTCAATCACACGCAAGATCTCACTATAATAAATAGAAATTGTTAATTAAAAAATATAAAATATTTAATTATTTGTGCTACTTACTCAACATTGCGGCCAGTGGACATGGGATAGAACATGGATAGGCGAACTCTGTGGTCGGGACTGATGATGAAGAGCGCACGAATGGTCTTGCCGACTTCGGGATCCTTCTTCTGATCCTCATCCAACATGCCTAAAGAAACAGCCAAGTCGCGTGTGGGATCAGCAATAATGGGATAAGGGAACTCGCCGGGAATATCTAGGCAGTACGACTTGATGTCGTTAACCCAGTCCACATGCGAGTTCAACTCGTCCACAGAGTGCGCCAAACACTTGGCATTACGCTTAGCAAATTCAGGCTGATGCACCGCTATTCGTCCTAGTTCGGTGGTACACACCGGAGTAAAGTCGGAGGGGTGAGAGAAGAGCACTACCCAGCTAGAGAAGTGAGAGTGACCTATAGACACAGTTCTAATTATAATTAAATATTAAAACTACTTACGAGTTGCCCTGCCATTCGTGGAAGTTAATGGGACCCTTGGTGGTCGCAGCTTTGAAGTTGGGTACAGTCTGTCCTAGACGCATTTTGTTAATATTTTAGCTTTTGTATTGTAATGTGCACTGCTTGAAGCCAGTTAGCTCACTGATACTCGGTAGTCAAACAGAGCTCGCTTTTATACGATTCCGACGAACCTCAGCCCAATGAGAAGAAGTGAGAGAGAATGTGACGAGACCTGTTGGTTGAGTTCATGAGCACATGTCGTTCTTATCTCGCATATAAAACGAATAAATATATGTATGTGTATATAGTTGATTAAGTGATTATTTAGACACATGTATGTACTTATATGAAAGTACTTCATATATGGAGATGTGTTTATATATATTTATAATTAGAGGCCATCAAGTCAAGCCTAATATAGAAAAGCAATAGAATGTAAGGCCAAGTAAAGATGAGAGCTACATGTGTTTATACAAATATTAAACAGTAATAGGCACACGTATGTGTTATATTTAGGCTGAGCCGCGATCATTTAGCATGACAACAGCAGCAGTCTAGAAATTTCTATTTTTCTAAAGAAAAAAAGTACAGTTTGCAAGCTGTAGCTAGTGTAATATTACATTTATAGTTATTTAGTTTATTTTTTAATTTATATTTAAAGTAAGAAACTTAAGCCAGCAAAACACCTGTCAGATCATCTAGTTGGATAATTTCAAAAGCCGCAAAAAACGTAAACAGAGAGCAACAATAAAAGAGCGAAACAATTTCTACGCTTGTGTTGGTGTCTTCCAAGCAAATTTCAATACAAGCGCACATTTTACACTCAATGAGGGGGCTCGTCTGTGTTGCTTCGAGCTCTGTGTGATTGTTTTGCAAAGAGAGCGGCTCAGACTGTAGTAGTGTTAGTGAGTCCCATATAATTACCAACACAACTATTGTCGGTGTGCACACACATGAGTAGCAACTTGTTGCGCTCCTCGTGACTTCGGCTATTTTTAAAGAGAGCGTCAGTTTGTTCATTTGTGTGTGTGAACTCCATACAATTTACTAATACTACAATAGATTTTCTCTCAGCGACTAATACGTATATGAACTATTCGTTTCTATTCGGCTGTCTAGCTGTAAGCTGATTAGATATATTTTGGTGTTCGACAAGTGTGCATGAATAATAATGATAAACAATAAAAAATATATAAAGTTTTGTTTTATAAAGCATTTTAGCCATTTAAAAACAAAATCTAGCACGCAATGTACAGTGTTGTTCTAGTTCTATGTAGACCTTCAAACTAAAACGCAATAAACAGTCTACACGTGGCGGTCATCAGTGGAAAATTTTGTGAACAACAAGCCAGCAAACCATTTTGTATGCCGACGAAGTCGAGACAAACAAGCTGTTTATGGGTGTATACATAGAAATGTATATGGGCATGCAGCTAACCGGTGTGGGACCACTGAAAACCAGATATTTCTGCTTTTCTGATGAAATAAAAAAGTACAGTTTGCCTGCTAGTTAATGCACGTTGCTTTTTCTTTTTGTTTCACTTGGAGAAAGCAAAGAAATTTAATTTTAAAGTTATGTTTTAAGATTTACTCAAGCATAAAAAGGTAAACAGAGAGCTATAAACCAAGAGAGCAGCAATCTGTGTGTCTGTGTTGGTGTTGCGCAGGCAAATTCCAATACCAACACACAATTTACGCTCAATTTGTGTTGCTACGAGCTACGTGTGATTGCCGTGAAAAGAGAGCAGCGTAACTTGTAGTAGTGTTAGTGAGTGCCATACAATTACCAACACATGCGTACGTTTGCGCTCAGCAACTGTTGTCGGTGTGCACACACATGAGCAACAACTTGTTGCGCTCGTTGTGCTGTGAGCAATTTTAAAAGAGCGCATGTGAATGTGAATTTGTATTGGTAAAGTCTATACAAATTACCAATTTGTGTTGGTCAGCTCCACAGCTGCGGTTTAGTTAAATCAGAAGTGCAGTGGGTCAGACATATTTGGAAAGTCAATCATATTGGATCAGCTTGCAATTTTCTAAATTACATATAATTAAAAAAAAAAGTGATTTGCGTGTATGGAATAAAAATGAACTACGCAGTATAAATTAATTAACTACACGTGCCAAACAGTGGAATTTTTTCTAAGCGCCAAGCCTAAAGGTATTTTGTATGCTCTGACTGTATATAACAAACAATTAAGGCAAACAAGTTGTATATACAAAGCTACACGTGTATGTGTATGTGTGTGTGGGTGTGTTGAAACAATCTGGCTACGCTCAACTTTGAACTCGAACAGCCATTTTGAAACGTAGCAAAGTAATATATAAAATCATAAAATAAAAATATAATTAATAACTTTGTGCTTGCCAAATAAATAAAATTGTAAACATAAAACACAAACCAACCTAATTATAACAAAAGTCTGGCGATTACCTAAGCCAAAGCCGAAGATAGTGCGCGCCGAACGTGAATTGTGCTTCGGCTTTAACCGATCGCTTGCGAGAGTATAAACAGCGCCCAGCAGCAGCAAGATGACATTCTACAAACGTAAGCTAAACGAAACGGAACAGTTAAATCCGCAAGAGTTCGACAACAACAACATGGAGCTGGTCTGTGTAAAGGATTTTGAGCGCCAGGCATTCGCCAAGCTGGAGAAGAATACCCTGGACTACTATAAGAGTGGTGCAGGCGAACAGTTTACTTTGGAGCAGAATCGCGCAGCATTTAGAAGATTAAGACTGCGTCCACGCATACTACGCAATGTCTCACAGCTGGACATCAGCTGTCGCATACTGGATGAGCAGCTGAAGTGGCCCATGGGCATTGCACCCAGCGCCATGCAGAAGATGGCGCATCCCGATGGTGAAATCGGCAATGCACGCGCCGCTGGCAAAGCTGGTGCCATTTACATCTTGAGCACGCTGTCCAACACTTCGCTAGAGGATGTAGCCGCTGCTGCACCCAACACATGCAAATGGTTTCAGCTCTACATATACAAAGAACGGTAAGCATTTGTTAAAAACAAAGTTTATTTAGCATAAACTAAATTCATTTGTTTTTACAGTCATCTAACCGAGCAGCTGGTGCGACGTGTGGAGCGTGCGGGCTTCAAGGCACTTGTCCTTACAGTGGACGCGCCTGTTTTTGGCAATCGTCGTGCAGATGTGCGCAACAAATTCAGCTTGCCAGATCACTTGAACTTGGCCAACTTCGAGGGCGAACTAGCCAATGTTACCACCATGGGCGGCTCTGGCATTTACGAGTATGTAACCAATCAATTCGATCCCAGCATCACTTGGCAGGACATTAGCTGGCTGAAGCAGCTGACCAGTCTGCCCATCGTGCTCAAGGGCGTGCTAACTGCAGAGGACGCTGTGCTGGCGCGTGAATTTGGCGTCGATGGCATTATAGTGTCCAATCATGGCGCCAGACAGCTCGACAGCGTGCCAGCCTCCATTGAAGCTCTGCCCGAGGTCGCCAAGGCAGTGGGCAATGATATGCTTGTTATGTTCGATGGCGGCATAATGGAGGGCAATGATATATTCAAGGCCATAGCCTTGGGCGCCAAAGTGGTCTTCCTGGGACGTCCGGCTCTATATGCCTTGGCGCACAATGGACAGCAGGGTGTGGAGGAAATGCTGGAGATATTGCGCAAAGATTTTGAAACTACTATGGCCTTAATGGGTTGCCCTTCATTTGAGGATATAACGCCGGCAATGGTTGTGCATGAAAAAACATTTATGAAATTATAAGTCATGGGTTATCTAATTGTAAAATTAATATATTAAATATTGTTATAGAAGACTGTTAAATGAATAAATACAATTATATTAAGATGAAACTTAAACTTGCTCTTATATTTTTATTACAATAATTAATAATAATTGTGGTACAGAGGTTTAAGATGAATGATTTTAGTTTCATCCAAGTATTATAGAGAACTCAATTGTTTGGTCTAAACGACCTTCACTCATGCCACATTACAACCCACTCTGATTACATAATATAGTTAAGGCTTTAACAATAGAAACATCTTATAAAATGCAATTGAATGTAATTCATTCATAGCAAATTTCTTTCATATAAATCTTTATTACAGTTGATTAGGCTAAATCCAGAAAATAGTTAATTTGTTTAACATACAATGTCTATTGTATTCAACGATCTTTTATTGTTACTATTTAAAATTCTACTCGATTCAATGAGTTTGTTGGTAGTCTTTTGATAATTTTAGATTGGTTTGAGCCTTCTACTATTTACCAAGCTATAGATAATGAGTGATAACACAAGGTATATGTAGTTTTGATTTTTTAAAAAATATTTATTTGCCTAATAATATTTTGTATAACAAACATAAAGAGTTATAAACAATAGCTCTTAATAATTTTCAGTGGTGCGCACATAGTTAACGCCGGAGGGCATCGAGACTTTATCGAAGCCCTTGGGGAACAGCTTGTTGGCCTCCTCGTCGGTAACAGTGGGCAAAATCATGACTTTGGTGCCGGGTGTCCAGTTGGCGGGAGTAGCCACAACCTTCAAGCGATCGGTCAGCTGCAGAGAGTCAATGACACGCAAGATCTCACTATAATAAATAAATAATTGTTAATTAAAAAATATAAAATATTTAATTAATTGTGCTACTTACTCAACATTGCGGCCAGTGGACATGGGATAGAACATGGATAGGCGGACTTTGTGGTCGGGGCTGATGATGAAGAGCGCACGAATGGTCTTGCCGACCTCGGGATCCTTCTTCTGATCCTCATCCAGCATGCCCAGAGACACAGCCAAGTCGCGAGTGGGATCAGCAATAATGGGATAAGGGAACTCGCCGGGAATATCCAAGCAATAAGACTTGATGTCGTTAACCCAGTCCACATGCGAGTTCAACTCGTCGACAGAGTGGGCCAAGCACTTGGCATTACGCTTGGCGAATTCGGGCTGATGCACTGCAATGCGACCCAGTTCGGTGGTGCACACGGGTGTAAAGTCGGAGGGATGAGAGAAAAGCACAACCCAGCTATAAATATAAGAGTGAGTCAGCGTTAATTTTTAGGTTAGACACGAGCTTATATTAATTTCAAATGTGCACTTACGAGTTGCCCTGCCATTCGTGGAAGTTAATGGGACCCTTGGTGGTCGCAGCTTTGAAGTTGGGTACAGTCTGTCCTAGACGCATTTTGTTAATATTTTAGTTTTCACTTTTTCACTTTGCTTATGCACTGTTCGAAGTTAGTTAGCTCACTGATACTCAGCAATGTACCGGAGCTCGCTTTTATACGATTCAGCCGGGCCTGAGACCAATGGGAGCAAGCGAGCGAGCACGACAAACAGACCCGTTTGTTTAGATTGTCCGCACCTTATCTACCTTTTATATTTTGCATATAAACGAATATATGTGTGTGTATATTCATATGTACGTATATGAATATATATGTATATTTGTCTTATTATATTTATCTGCCATATAGGAAAGCCTAACTTAGACAAGCAATTGCATATATGTATGTATGTACATAAGACCAACTAAAAATGGAAGCTTGGGCGTCTTCTTAAATATGTATTGTATATGTATGCAGATAAATAAGTATATGTACCAATGTTAAACAGTTACTAAAGTGAATGTTTGTATGTAGTTTGAAACACAATCACTTTGCTTGACAACAGCAGCAGTCTGGAAATTTCTTTTTTTTCTGTTTCAATGAAGTACAGTCTGCAAGCTGTTGGCATGTGTAAAATAATATTTTTATTTAATTTCATTTATTTATTTATTAGGCAATCAAAACACCTGTAAGATCATCTAGTTAGATTATTTAGAAAGCCGCAAAAATGTAAATAGAGAGCAATAGCCAAAGAGCGCAACAGTTTGTTTGTTTGTGTTAGTGTCTGCTAAGCAAATTTCAATACAAGCGCACATTTTACACTCAATGAGGGGGCTCGACTGTGTGCGACAAACTCTGTGTGAATGCGGAAGCAAAGAGAGCGGCATAAGTTGTAGTAGTGTTAGTGCGTCCCAAACAATTACCAACACATGCAAACGTTTACGCTCAGCTGCTGTTGTCGGTGTGCACACACATGAGCAGCAACTTGTTGCGCTCGTCGTGCCTTCGGCTATTTTTAAAGAGAGTGTCAGATTGTTCATTTGTGTGCGTAAACTCCATACAATTTACTAATACTACAATAGCTTTGCGCTCAGCGCCTAATATGTATAGGAATTATTCGTTTCTATTCGGATGTCTGGCTTACAGCTGATCAGATCCATTTCCGCGCTCAGCAAGTTTGCATGCATAATAATAAACAAATAAAGTAAATTGAAAGTTTTGATTTATAAAACAATTTTATACATATTGAAACCAAATCTAGAACCCAAGTACAGTATTTTTCTAGTGCTAGTGCAGACCTTGAAACTAAAACGCAATAAAGACTCTACACGTGTCGATCAGTGGAAAATTTTGTGAACAACAAGCCAGCAAACCATTTTGTATGTCGAGTGTAGATAACAAAGCAAGCGAGACAAACAAGCTGCTTATATGGATTTGTATACGGATTTGTGTGTATATACATACATATATGGGAATGTGACCGGTAGAGGGCAAACTAAAAACCAGAAATTTTTGTTTTTCTGATGAAATAACAAATAAACAACAATTTGCTTGCGTTCGTGGTTTGTTTAAATTGGGAAAAAGTTTAAAGTTATAACAACTGTATCATCAGCTGTTTTAAGTTTTGCAAAAGCATAAAAATGTAAACAGAGAGCACTAAGCCAAGAGAGCATCGATATGTGTGCTTGTGTTAGTGGCTTGCAGGCAATTTCACATACCAACACACATTTTACGCTCAATTTGTGTTCCTATAAGTGCTGTGTGAATCTTAAGCAAAGAGAGCAGTTTAACCTATTGTGGTGTTAGTGCATCCCGTACAAATATTAATACATGCAAATGTTTTCGCTCAGCATTTGTTGTCGGTGTGCACACATACGTGTGCTCATTAGCAATCGTAGCTAAAGTTTGTTACTTTGTATCTTATTTTATTTGTAAGCTTCATACAAATATAGAATACTTAATCGGCTCTCTGTACAAATGTGTATTTCAAACATTTGAAGCGCGTGTTACATGGTGATTACTTAATATAACTTTTATTAATTAGACAATGCTTAAATTTGCATATTTATTAACAAAGACATTTAAAAGTCATTTCCCAAGCACGTGTGTGCAAAGTACAATTTGTTTGTTTGATAGCAATAATTCTTAATTCAACACAAAATGAAAATGACTTTAAAACCACATTTACATGCAATGCGGCTACATGCATTTATGCATATGTTTATGTACTTATTATATAGCAAACAATTGAGATCATCAGTTTAAATTGCTGGGACAATCAAATACTATATTATTTATTGCATAGGATATTTATTTATTTTAACTAGAAAAACAGACAAATAGAAGATTGTTTACATGGTTACTTCACAAATATAATGAAATCAAATACCTGCCATTAGGTGTTTTTGAACATTGCCGCGTAAAATTTTAAGACTCAAATTTTTAGTGGAGGTGTGCGATTTATATTTAACATTTGTTATCGGTTTAGCTAAGTAAGATGGCAGCTCTAAAATTGCTGACAGTGCTCTGTTAAGCTTAACCGAAATGTAAAATTTATCCGCGGATAACCGCCATAAGTTTAAATAAATTAAATGCTTATTATTGAAATGGTCTGTTCATCGCTCACATGAAAGAATAAAGGGTTAAGCTCAATTTTTAACACGATTTGCTTAATTTGTAACCACTTTTGGTTTAATGAGAAATGGATTTTTTCAGCAACAGTGTGGCGCAATCAATTTCTGCAGCCTTTGAAAATGCCACCGATAAATTTGCTCGAATATGATGTGAAAAAATTGTGGTGGCAAGATTAATTGTGTATGCTGGTCACACTGCAGTTAATTCGATGTAAAAACTCTAAAACAAAAGTGATTTGTAGTTAAAAGAAAGTGCACCAAACTTAATTACGCAAAGGTAACTTAATAAAAGTTGTGCACCCGCAGCTAACCAATGCCATTAAAAACAAATTCATAAGGAATAACTTATCACAAACCACATAGCAATGCATTTTTTGGTCACCAGCAAAATTTTCTGTATGCATGAGTGTGTGTAAGTGCGAGCGAGAGTATTGTGTGTGTGTGTGTGTGTGCATGCGTGTGTGCCTGTGTTAGTGTGAACTGTGACTGGGCTGCTGCTGATTGCTGAGGGAAAACAAAGAAAACTTCAAAAAAGAACGACGTAAAAACGCATTTTGAAACGCATTTAGTGTTAACTGTTGCTGAGTGAGTTACCTGTCGCTTAGTTAATATGCAAAAAGTGTTGAAAGTACATTTTACGCTATTGATTTTATGAAATGTTTGACTGCATTTATATTGATGCATGTAGTTTGTATGTAATTCAAGTTGTTGCAGCTGCCTATGCTAGTGCTATTGTTGTTGTTGTTGCTGCTGCTGCAGCTGCGCGTCGTAATCTGTTCAAGTTATTGTTGTTGCTGCTTAGAAAAGGGTTTATAGTTGATCTTGTGCTTGGATGAGTTAAAGTTGTTGTTGTTGCTGTTGCTGGTGTTCAAATGCACTGCTTGCACCTGCTTTCCATATACACACACCTTAATTCATGCCCAGCCACCCACACAGTCATGCACACATTTGTATGTACATGTGACAATATTTCTGGCTCTCGCTTTTAATGCCTTATTACACAAATCTCTCTCAGAGCGCAACAACAATAACATCAGTTACAGCTAAAATGGATTTTGAGCATGCTGCTGATAACGACCAAGAGCATAATTCAAATTTGTCCTCGGAGAGCAGCAGCGCCAGCTTGACAGCCAGCGCCAGCAGCAATCTGCAGTCTCATCCAACAGCAGCAGCAGCAGCAGCCTCAGCAGACATAGCAACAGTTGCTACGTTAAATGAAGCTGGAGCGAGCAGCAGTGGCTCAGCAGCCCTCGATTTTGACCCAGAACAGCAACAGCAACAACAACAATTTCAACAGCAAAACGTAGCAACTGAACATGAGCATTCTCCCACTCCAACGTTGCAGCCACAGGCAGAGCACAGCGAGAGTCCAACGCACGAGGAGCAGCAGCCATTGTTAGAAGCGGAAGATATAATTGACGCAAACTTTATTGCAGATACTGTTGACGCGGGCGCCATAGAAAACGATAACGACGGCGTCGTGGAGCGCATTGACGATTTCGAGGACGAGGAGGACGGTGACGTAGGCGAGCCCGATAATAATCATCACGTCGAAGCTGCAGCAGACGTTGGTGAAGCTGAAGCTGAAGACGACGTCGAAGCCGACGCCGTTAACAACGCAGCTGCTTTGGTTGTAATCCCAGACGAAGCTGAAGGCTCATCCGCCAGTGGCCAGCAGCGTCTGCACTCTGTGGCCGTCTTACCCAGCTACTCCACTGCCGGTCAGAGTGTTTGGCGTGCCTCACTGCCACCGCTGCTACGTGCACCACGCAACAGCAACCACATCAATAATAACAACAACAACAATAGCAACAGCAACAATTCGCGTCGCACTCGCCATTTCTACAGCAACAACGGCAGCCACTTCAGCAACGACATGTACGGGCACAAGAGCTCCCACGGCCAGAGCCAAAGCCAGGGCCAAAGTCATAGTCAGAGCTCGCCGAGAACCAGTCAGACCCATCAAGGCGTAGACCCCCTACGCGTGCTATATCCTAATGTTAACGAGAGCGAGACGCCACTGCCACGCTGCTGGAGTCCACATGACAAGTGCCTAACCATTGGACTATCGCACAACAATATGCGTGTCATCTACAAGGGTGAGTTAATGTTGTTTATACATTTGGGCAGTTCCTGATCTCTGCTGATAAAACCAAAAAACAGCATTACGCAGTTTGTCAGCTGCTCAATATCATTTCTAACCTTAAATATATGATTCATCTTATTAAAATGCTGTAAAAAACAAATCTTAATTGAATGCCAAAAATATTGAGTGTCAGGATGCACATTACTTATGGCCAAAAGCACAAACTTACCAAACAACCAACACACTTGTTTTTACTTTTTAATAATTCTAAAATATTTGAATTATAACGCATATATTTTGTTTACTGTTGCTCGTCTTTACAAAAACAACAACAACAAATAAATTCATTGCCCACAGCTGCTCCATTTTTGGGCAAAGAGCAATCAAAACGCCAACGCGCCACTTTAATAATCTGGGCGTCTCTCTCAGCCTGCGTCTCTGCATCGACTGCTCCGCGCTCCGAGCGCAGGCACAGCAGCCAGTTGTCCCGCTCGCACTCATTGCATTTGTGAGCGCAACGCAGCTGTGCTCGTCTGTTGTTTTGTTTTTGAGCGCCCACTACTCACACGCTCATTCGCGTGCTCTGGTGCGCTTGTGTGGGTGATTGCGAAACAGCTGATTGGCTGCACACATTGACAGTGCCCAGGAAGAGAGCATTACAGTGGTGCAAAACATATTGAAACACGCATTAAATTAAACGCATTACCGTTTATATTTTTAGGCTCCAGCAAGCATAATGATGCCGCTGGCTCAGTGCGCACGGCATATCCCATACCATCGTCCTGTGGCTTGTACTACTTTGAGGTGCGCATCATTTCGAAGGGACGCAACGGTTACATGGGCATCGGACTGACTGCTCAGCAGTTTCGCATGAATCGTCTGCCCGGGGGCGACAAGCAGTCGTATGGTTACCATGGCTACGATGGCAACTCGTTCAACTCTTCGTGCAACGGTCAGTCGTATGGACCCACCTTTACCACCGGCGATATCATTGGCTGCTGTGTCAACTATGTGAACAACACTTGTTTCTTTACCAAGAATGGTGTGGATCTGGGCATAGCATTTAGAGACTTGCCAGTGCGTATTACACAAATAGTTGTAGTCACAAATATGTGCTAAATGTTTATTAACTTTGCAGACCAAACTATATCCCACGGTGGGCTTGCAAACAGCTGGTGAGGAAGTGGATGTTAATTTTGGACAGGAGCCGTTCAAGTTCGATAAGATACAGGACATGATGAAGGAAATGCGATCCAATGTGCTGCGCAAAATAGACAGATTTACACATATGCTAGACACACCAGAAAATCTTATGAACAGGTTTGCCTACTAAAACTTTAAGCAAGTCTCAAGTCTAACTCTGACTGCTCTGCTCTAGATTGGTCTCCACATATTTGGTACACAATGGTTATTGCAAGACAGCCGAGGCGTTCAATTCGTACACCAGTCAACCATTTGATGAGGATCTAGCTTCAATCAAAACTCGTCAAAGTTTGTGTGCAGCACGTGCTTTCTTTTAAACATTTATCTAATGAAAACGCTTGCCTTGCAGAGATTATTAAGCTCATACAGACCGGCAAGATGAGCCAGGCCATTGAAAATACGCTTCGCGCCTATCCAGGACTCTTGGAGAACAATAAGAATTTATGGTTCTCACTAAAGTGTCGACAGTTCATTGAAATGATTAACGGTGCTGACATTGAGGTGAGTTAACAACGTCGAGTTGCCAGCCGGCGTATGCTTAACTGTATTTTATTTAAAGCATGCCAATAATAAAGTAACCGCCACCACACAGACCGTGCCCACAAATCAAACATCGGTTATTCAGTCGACCAAGGCGTTCAAGCACGGCAAAGGTGGCAGCGGCAGCGGTAGCAACAGCAACAATCAGCCAGCAAACAACACTGCAAACTCAGCTGTGATAAAAACAGGCACAGGAGATAAATCGGATGGCAAGCCGTAAGTTTTGATTTGCTGTATATTAAGCGCTATTTAATTTTTGTATAAATTTATTAGCATGCTCATTGATGACAACTCCAACAAATGTCCAGAGCATGAATCCAACAGCATGGATGTCGAAATGGAACCTTGCAACAGTCACTCCAATGGTGCGTTATTCTTTAGCAATTATCTTTATATAACAACTTATAGGTATATACATATAGGTGATTCAGTCTCTAATGGCAATGCCAACGTAGTGCGCAACTCTCTAGATGCCATCGATGAAGAAATGGGTTTGTTTATTATTATTATTGGCATTAAAACATTTTTAAAGCTTGCGTTTTGTTAGATGTAGATGTGTCGCCTTCGTCACGCAATTACGGGCGCGTTATTGAGAAAATCTTGGAATTTGGCAAGGAACTGTCCAGCATGGGTCAACAGCTAGAGAAGGAAAACCTCATGACCGATGAAGAGCGTCAGATGTTGGAGGTAACCAAACAGTGTTGCAATTCTATCAAACTGTTTCTAAATAGTTTTTGCACTTTTTCAGGATGCATTTAGCTTAATTGCCTATTCGAATCCTTGGTCCAGCCCTTTGGGTTGGCTATTGTGTCCCTCGCGACGAGAAACTGTCTCCACTACGCTCAACTCAGCCATATTAGGTAATTATTGCAACAACTCCCAACTAATTTCATCTATAAAATACTTTTTTTTTTCATAGAATCGCTCAACTTTGAGCGTCGTCCACCGCTGGAATATCTGGTGGCGCATGCAGCAGAGCTAATCAAGATGATTGGACATCATTCGCTGGGCGAGGACGCTTTCATTACCATCGACGATGTGTTTCCACAAAATTGACCCAGTTCGCCGACGCTGCTGAAGATGTTCGAGACCACGCTGACTTTGCCGCGAACCAGCGTGCGAACTGAACCACTGGGCAGCGTACCCACAACATCAACGGCTGCCGTGCAGACCAATCAGACCAAGCGTCGCCGGCGCAATAAACGCAATAAACGACAACAACGTCAAAAATCCAGCAGTGAGGCGCCTACATCTAGAAATTATGATCCTGTTATGACTAGTAGCATACGCGGTGGCAGCAGCAGCAGCGGCGGCGGTACAAACACGGCACGACGTGGTCGACATCGTATAGTTAGTACTGCAACAGCAGCAGCAGCAGTAGCGGCAGCAGCAGTGGCGGCGGCAGCTGCTTCATCATCCAATGCTGCAGCCAATGCAGGCGCTGGCACCAACCCGAGGTTATTTATGGAACCGCGGGACTATTTCGAGACGCTCGATTAGCTTAAGAGATATATTGATACTGATGATAAACAATCTGTAATCTATAGTAGGTTAATTCTGTTGTTACTTTATAATTTTTACTTGCGCGCAGTAGTCAGGTGCCGGTTTTATATCGTCCCTGTCTCCTTGAATGGTTTAAATTATGCTAATTAATGCTAAAAAAAAAAAAAAAGAAAAGATGATGCGTAATTTTAGCAGTTCTTTGGCCTTTGATTTAGAGAGATTTTTAAATAACGTTTAACAAATATTTTTTATATAATTAGCCTTTGGAGTTAAGCATAAAGTGTGTAATATTATCTTATGTATAATTAAACGATATAAACTATATATACAATATTAGTCGTGCTGCGTCACGCTACTCCCTCTAAAACTGAACGGCTTGCAATATTTTTTATATTCTTTTGTTTATATTTTATCCAAGACAACGCAACCCTAGGGAAACTCAACCAAAACCGATACAGACAGATTTCGAGATAAACAACGCAAATCTTTAGCATATTTAAAACCCGATTGTTCGTCTAACTTTTAACTAGCACTATAAATATTCTCAACAATTAATCGCTTACATCAAATGCAAAACGTTTTAAAATCATAAAAACTGAAATATGCATAGCCAACAATAATAAAAAGATTAAAGATTTCGGTGCGTAATTGTGAGACAAATTGGATAAGTAATATTGATTCAGCTCTCACTTGCAATTTGTGCAAAATTTAACAATATTTCGATGGATTTTTCATACAAGCAACTTTTAAGTGTAATAACTCGCTGTAGTAGCATATAAACCTAATCTATAAGTATATACATCATACATCGTTTAAATATATATATACAACTACCCAATTGGAGTTTATTTTATAAAGAACAGTTGACGAAATTTGCTTGCGAAACTACAATATGTAGCTTTTTATTATGAGCTATTAACAACACAACAATTAAATCTAAAATACATAGCAATGCGCCAGATTTATAAGTCGGGCTGCCTTATGCGCACCTCCCGCTCTGTATTCTTGACATGCTGCTTAAGCATTTGCATTATTTCATTGTCATACTCTGGTGGTGTGGGTTTATTCTCTGTTGCCCAGTAGTATATATCCCAATCGTTGCTCACGCCATTTATGAGTTGATCGTAGAGCGCTGTTTGCTCCGCATTGAAATCCTTCAGATACTTGGACACGAAGGTGCTCAACACCAAATCGTTCTCCAACATGCCGCGCTTGCGTGACTGATACAGCAAGCTGCAAAGTATATATATAATATTAGAACATATTCAATTATTTAGATTTCATGCATTTACCGTTGCTTACGCGTTTCTAGAGGCTCATTTGGACGCACTGGATACTCTGGCACCGGCAGGTGTGTGGGATCTTCATAGTCCACAATGGATTCAGGGGTCTTGGAGCTGCTGTATCGCAGCAGCACACGACGCGCAACTGTGGAACACTAAAGCAAATATTAATAAAAGTTAAAATATCGCACAAATAGTTACTTACATAAAATTGACGCAGCATTCTAATTGGGATGAACAATATATAATAAATACTGCATTAGCACGTATCATCCATTACACTCTCGTGCATGTATGAGTTGGAAGGCAAGCTGTAACGGCGGTAAAATGTAATTTAATATTCAAAATTGTTTTTGCCAAAGCACATAATTTATATTTTTTTTAAGAGTTAAATCAGTTTCTTTTATTTGCTTGCTTAAATATAACGTGTAATTTAATACAGTTAATTTAAATTAACATGCGATCAGCTGTTCTGTTAAGTGAGCACGGTTGCACACATGAGCAATGCACAGTGGTTTCCATTTTCAATGGAAATGTTGCTAATTTAACAGTTGCTGTTAGGAATTACATAGTTTGAGAGAGACAGCGAAAGAAAGAGGCAGCAGCCAAAAGTGTGTTACAAGTTTTCGCACACCCGAAATATTCCAATTCAATGAAATAATATTAATAAATTTAGAATTAATGCAAATTTAATACAAAGTGCATGTGCAAATCGTTGTGCAAACGGGTAAATGCAAATTAAATTGTGTGCACAAGCGCAACGAAAAAAAAGCAAATAGAAAATATAAAAGTCCAAAAAGAACTGAGCAGACAACGGGTGAATAAGAAGAAGAGGGTGGCTGGCGGTGGCTGCTCTGCTCAGCTCGTGTGTGCAAGTGTTGTGTGTATACGGCGCTGGAAACTAGGCGGTGGTAAAATGTAAAGCCGAAAAAAAACGAAGAAAATTGCGCTCCCGCCTGCCCACCCCTGAGTGGGTGGTGGGTGGACACTATATACGTGTGTGTGTGTTTATGTGTGTGTTGAGAGCGAGAGAGAGTGCGTGCCTGTGTATTTGTGTGTGCGTGATAGTGCGTGAGAGATATGAGAAACTACTAAATGGAAACTCAGACAAGCGCCTAAAACACCACCCAACCACCCAAAACTAAAACTAAACGCGACGCACCCACGCAAAAAAGCGGCATAAAATAATATTAAAACGAAAACCAACAAAATATAATACACAATATTACAAAAAAAAAAAAACGCAGCATCAATGGAAATGTGGAGCAACTTGCTTCCTTTCCTTGCTCCCACAGTGCTTTATCCCTAGCCCTAGTGCAGGCCCTCTACCGGCACAACGACCCGTTTAATACATTTGCGCCTACGCCCACGCCTAACCAACACTCACACACACAAACACATACATACTCACACGCATTATGCATACATTTGTATGTTATGCATACACACAAAAACGCAGGACCTGGCCACATTTTTACCAAAATATATGTGATAAATCATCAAAAGTTGGAAATTTGTTTGTGTGTTGAGCTATTTAGCCAGCCGATAGCATTTGCTGATTAGATAAAAAGATATTGATGAATATCTAACTATATAGAGGCACTAATACCAATTTAGCTATACGAGCCATATGCAAATTGTCTGAAACACTTTGCTGCCGCAGCAGCAGCTGTCTCTGCTTCTTTACTGCATGTGCATGTGTGTGTGTGTCTGTCTGTGCCTGTGTGTGTGTTGTCACTTTGGCCTGATAAGAAAAATACAACAGCAACACTTTAGTTCAATTATAATACGCGCCCTATTGGACGGACAGTACAGACAGTGCTGGCCATAAAATTAGGCGCACTTGTCAAAACAAACTTGCTGTATGTGTGTGTGACTCATTGATTGTTATTATTTATGCTCTAGAGAAAATCCAATTGGAGGCTGCGCGCATTTGTATTTGAACTCTGACAGTGTATTTATAGTAACTTAAGCTATAACTTGTAAATAAACAAAATAAATATATATATAAATATATAAAAGGAAAGTGCAATCCATTAAGCCAAACGCTAAACGCTAACTGACAAGTGCTGCCAAGCCAACAAACGCAATAAATAAATATTTAAATAAACGCAACAACAACAACAAAACCTTAAAATGGGCTGCACTACATCCGCCGAAGAGCGCGCTGCCATACAACGTTCCAAACAAATCGAAAAGAATCTGAAAGAGGATGGCATCCAAGCGGCAAAGGACATTAAACTTTTGCTACTCGGTAAGTCAATAAAAAACAACAACAACAACAACAATCATATAAACATAAACATAATTGCACTCGAAACACAACTTGCAGCCAGGAAGTTCAACTGCATTTCCGTTTGTGTACATACCTATACATATACATATATATAGTATATATATAAATGTAATTTCTTTATCAGCTGTAATGGCTCAAAGAGCACTTGAGCGTTGTTTTGCATTTTTTCTCTATTTTTAAAGCGTTGATAGACAAGCAAAACTCTTGACTAATTCGGTAATTGCACAGTGGTGCGAAAGCAGTCGAACAGTTAAGCTTTCTCTATGGATTTGATTTGTTTACAACTCAAGGCTGTTGCATGACAATTTTTATTCTTAACCAAGGCAAATGCCACAAAAAACCGAAAATAATCAATTGGGTCAAATCTCTGTGTCGCTGTCCTTGTAGCCAACTCAAGTTAATGACAGCTGACAAATCGACAGGCGCATGCATTTTTAAACTCACTCAGACCACAGTGCAACAGTTGCATACAAAAAAAAAGCAACGCAGCTGTCACAAGCAGTGGCAGCTCAAGATGCGTGGCTGCTTCAAGTGGCTACGCGTCAGCATCCGCCAACCCACCAAATGCCAAACGCCACTTGACACTGAAGCGTCTGCACGTGTTAACCTCCTCAACCCCCGCCCATTTGACATGCCAGGTAGACAACTTACTCGAAGCTTAGCTCAAGCGTTTAAGCTAACTGACTGACTATGACATTGACATTGATAGTTAATCCTATTTAACTGATGGACACGCGCACACTTTATGATAATAGCAAGCACTAACTAAGTAGTGCAAGCAAAATAAACAAAGACGCACACACACACACACACACACACACATAAATGAAGAATATGAATGTAAAGCGTAACTAAAATTATGCTAAGCACCAACGCACAGACAGCTTTCAATTCAATGGATTTTCTATAGCAGTTAAGCAGACAAAGACGCAGATTACACTTGAAGAAATTAAGGGTATGAAATAAAAGCCAAGAGATTGCATTTAAGCCTTGTGGCATAGAAATGCAAATTCGTTTAACTACAAAATGTAATTTAAAGCTTGTAAACTAATAAAAATAAAGCCACGATGATGTTTTAAAACAATTTGAGTTTGTTTCTTATGCAAAATTATTGTTATTGGAGAATTCTTGCTAGCAATTTATGATTCAAACTTTATTAGACACTAAGTCTCAATAATAGTTTAATATATAAAAAAAATATGAAGCATAATAATTCGTATTTGTGTTTCATTGTGTGAAATTAAAGCATAAAAAGTACAAAAATGAAGCAGAAATATTGGCGCTTGAGCAGCTCTTGAGCCTCTAACCAAAAGTTAGCACTGCTGTGGAAATTGCAACTTGCAACAAAGCCAATATATGCGGCTTGTTATTGCTGCTGCTGCTGTTGCTGTTGCTCTTGTTGCTGTCGTTTGTTATTACTGCATGCACTTTGGGCTCAAAGAGACGAATGGCGTTTGGCGAATGGGCCCGGAAGCATCAAATGGCAGGCAGGAAGCCGAGCAGCAAACAATGAACGACAAGGGACAAGGCGCTTGTAACTGTTGCCAGTTACCAGACTTGGGTGTGGTTGTGGACAAAACATCGATACACACAAGTGGCACACGCTGCTCCTTGCCCCAAAGCACAAGCTGCAGCTACAGCGGAAGCTTTAACACTTTAACATAATTTTGCAGCCAAAAGAGGCCAATGAGGAAAACGTTGACACTGCTGTGGTTAAAGCCAAAGGCAAATGAACAAAGAAAATGTAAACAAAGCAAAGCAGCGCTAATATTAACTAATTAGTTGCAAAGTGTTTGCAATTTTAAGCTATAGACAGTTAATAAATATTCTGCTCAATCAAAACTAAATTGTTTATACTTATTTAAATGTATTCGAGCCAAAGTGTCAAGAGTTATTGACTTTAATAAAGATTTCTTTACAGTTTCACACTCTGCGCGTCTCTTTCACTTATTCACTCTCTCTCTCTCTCTCTCTCTCTCTCGCTCTCTGCTTTCTGAATGTGCCAAATACAGCACAAATCGAATTTAATTGACGCAAGTCAAATGCCATATGAAAGTGCCAAAAGGCGCTGGCCCCGCAACCTCACACAGCAGCTAGACAGCCTGTTACAGTCTGTATGCTATGTATATTGCCAGCAGCAAGTGCTCGACAATGTTGCCATTTAAAAGAGTTCGCGTGATAATAAAAAAAAAAGGCAATTGTAAAAAACAGCAGCAGCAAGCACTACTAATAATATAGAAGCAGTCAATTTGTTTGTCGTTGTCATTGGCTGCGGTTGGTCTCTTGTTGTTACTGTTGTGGTTGTGGTTCGCCAGCACAGCAACCAAACCACCCAACCACCCACCCGCTAGACCCCACAATTGCACTGCGCTCTAACCCAATTCTTTTAATAATTTTATTTAATGCTGCGCGCATTGTTTTCACTTTTTGTTTCACTGTTTGGGGCGCTGTTAATTCAATTTAATTTTTGCTGTTTTGCTTATGAGCATACAACTAATTTATGCATTTTATGTAGCACAGTGTAGTGTGTGTAGACCATTTGCTTTGGCACGCCATTTGCCCGTTTTGCCGCTATGAAATGAAATTACCTTACAACCAACCACTGACATCGACGCCAATTATCGCCACATTTAACTATTGCCCCCCCTCGGGACCCCTCACTCTCCTTTGCTTGCCAGCCATTCATTAATTGGTGCAGGTTCGTTTTTAGTTCTGCGAATTGTCGTGCAAATAACAATTGAGGCTTTACGCTCAGCAAAGAAAACTCTAATTAGATACTGAAATTAAGTACAAAAATGCAAGCAACTAATTTTGTATTAATTAAAGAGCAGGCGCATTGAACTTTATAAAGAAAATACATGCAAATTTTAGTTATAAATAAATAAATTTGAATTAATGCAAATATTTTAGCGCATATTTTTATTTTAAAATAGCACAAAATGTTGTTTGTCATTTTTTAAAAACTATAAATTTTTTTATATCAATATATATTGTTTATTAATTATATAGCAGAAATCTATGCAACGAGCGTCGAACTTTATTAACTAAATCCATGCAAATTTTATTTATAACCAATTTGTTTCTAGCTTTTAAAAGTTCTTTTAGAATCAACAAATTTTAAAATATGTTTATATATATATTTTAATAAAATAGTTTAAAATATTATGTTTGTGTATTATGTTTATAAATTTCTCTTGTTTTTTTATATATGAATATAAATTTATATATTAAAAGTTCTTTAGAATCAATAAATTTAAACATGATTTTTTTAAATAAAATAATTTAAAATATTATGCTAAAATATTATGTATAAATTTCTCTTATGCTTTTTAAATGGCATATTGAATTTGTCGCTAATTCAGCTACTAAAATTAATTTGTAGCGCATTAATTAGTAGCCAAGGTCATCTAATTACACTTAGCCTGGCTACGCTAATGGGTTTTACCTATGGGTTTTAAACGCAGACCCCACTTTGACGCATTCAATCAAAATCAAGACAATGATAAAAGCAAATCAACTGATATTTCAAACGATTATTCAGTGCTTCAGTGCCGGCGGCTTATGTTGGCCGTTACTCGCTGATTTGAGTTGCAATAAACCGCTGCTGGAGCTAAGCCATACAGTTATTGTTAATGAGTTTATAAGCGTGAATTTATTGAAGCTTGGGGCACTGCGGCTATAATTTGCGCAAGCTGCAAAAATATGGGCATTAAAAAACACTTGTTTGGTGCTAGGTATGAGTACTCGTTACTCGCTACACGCTACACGCTACAAATGTTTGAACCAATTGCAGCGCAGCGTGCGCTCAGCTCGCAGCTTTTTATTCCAGCGCCTAGTCAAGCTGCTTGGCATGCGCGTGCCAAAGCTTTGTGCAGCTTTTGTGTACCACAAAAAAAAGCTGCAACTTCAGAGAGTGCGAGAGAGAGTGAGCGAAAGCACTGTGAAGAGAGTGAGCGCTAGTGCTAGCGTGTTTAGGGCGGCTCCGTGTAGCTTCCGAGCAGCAGCGAGGAGTCCAGTTTAGCTGTAGCTCCAGCCAACTCAGTCAGTTGGTTTGTTTAAGAGCCAAAAAAAGTAAAAGAAAAACGCGCTTTTCACGCTGTGTGTGCAAAATTAATAGTCAAAGCTGTTAGCTATAGTAATAAAAAGAAGTATAAACAAATGCCTATAAAATTGAATTATTAGCGCTAGTGACAAACTTAGTAGGCGCGACAAGTGCGCACTAATTAGTTTAATTAACAACAACAGCAATAGCTAAACTAAATTCTGCGTTTATTTTACGCGCATGAATCATTTAAATTTTGCGTGCTGTGCCTGGATGCGTGCAACAACAATAAACAATACACACACACACACACACATACAAAAGAATAGCAAACGAATCAAATTTTCATTTTGTGCTTTTCTACACATTTGGCAATTCCAAAAGCCACAACAGCAACAACAACAACAACGAGCTGTACGCATTGGGCCTGCTGCTTGTTTTGCGTCAGAAATAAAAGCCAGCAACCCCCTGTGCAGTGCCCTCACCTCAACCCGCTCACACACACACTTAAATATGCTCTCTACATAGCTATGTGTGCATGTGTGTGTGTGTGAATGTGTTTATGGCCACTTGTAAGACCAGCGCAAATGAAACAAATAGCGCACACATATAAAATATGAAAAATTTCTGTGCGACTGGCCATGGAATTGCATATCATGCCACATTAATTAGATATATCAATATTATTTATGATTATAGTATAGTGTATATGCATTAATCATGCATAAAATATACAACTCGCCAAAGTTGCTTTTTATTTGCTTATTTTATTGATTTTATTTCTAACCAAATATGTGTGTGAGTGTGTGTGAGTTTGCGCTTGTCTCACGCTGCGTATGCGTAACGTTGAGCACAGCGGCTGGAGAGCGCCAAAACTCACACTCAGCGCTAGTCTTTTTACTTAGTTGAGCGCTAATTGTGTTGAAATTCTATTACAACTTTTTTGTTTTTTACTTTTTTTCTATATTTCCAATTCAAAGTCAAAAAGCACAGCAACGAGCTTTCAAAGTTCATTCATGCGCGCGCTCTCTCGCTCGCTCTCACTCTTGCATTTGTTGGGGGTTGCTTTTCTTTCGTTTGTTTGCTACTCGTTTGTTTCGCAGCATTTCTCGTGCAGCATCTGCGTGGCAAGCAGGACATTTGTCCTGGGCCAGTGTGCAACGTCTACAGTTTGTCAACAAATGCGCATTAATTCAATTGTTATGTCATTACTAATAATCAAACAAATATTTACATGTGCAGCTAACGCAAATACAAAACTTAAGTGTTTTTTATTAAATTAAATTGTGTTATAAACAGACTTCAATTGTGTGTGTGCGTGTTGGGCAGTGACCAGTTTTTGAATTTTTCGGTCATTGCTTAGTTCATTTCGTTTTGTTCCTAAACGTGTTCGGCCATTGATTTGGCCGATATTCAACTTCATTCAAAACGTTTTGCGTCGAGGCAATACGCACCATGGGCTGCGCACAGTCTGCCGAGGAGCGAGCCGCAGCCGCTCGCAGTCGCCTGATCGAGCGTAATCTCAAAGAGGATGGAATACAAGCGGCCAAGGAGATAAAGCTGCTGCTGTTGGGTGAGTTGGCGACAGCGACAGCGTTGGCCTTAATTATCATAGCCTACTTAGTGGCTAGCCACGCCCATAGGCATGTCTGTCAAAATGTTCTATGACTAATCAACAAAAATATTTCATTTGCATCGTTTGCATCAGTTGCTGCTGCTTTTGCTTTTGCGAGCGACTTACTCAGTCATAAATTTAATAATCATCATAACTTATTTTCTGCCAGGCCATAGACGACTGGCCAAAGTTCAAGGTCGTGGCTGTGGGTGGGCAGCACATGCATGTGTGTGTGTGTATTTATGATGCGGCTGCTTTGCACCGGGAATTGTTGATGGCAAAAACAAGAATTTCATTATGCCAAACTAACTGGAAATGGAAATGTAAATGGCTGGGGCCAACTTATGCAACCTTTTTATACGGAAACACATATAAGCTTTTAATTAAATGAACAGCAACATTTCTAGTTAATGCTCAAATTGTAATGCAAAATAATTTGTAGGAAATTGTAATTCAAAAACTGCGCTTCAAGTTTTAAAATAGAAATTACTCAAACAGTTCAGAGCGCCTAATCGCGTTTGCGCCTGCATAAATATTTTGCAGCGTTAATCAATCTAAAAGGGCATAAATAAATATAACATAATTTATTGCCTTTATTGTTGCTTAAAAATAAGCGAAACTTCAATTATAAAAGGTTTTGATTAAGTGTGGAAAATTAACTTTGATAACTTTATATATTTGAAATTATATTTATTATTATTTTATATTATAAAATATATTGTTAGTTAAACACTTAAGCATTTAATAACTGACAACTTCATATATGTGTATTTAAAATTATATTTATTATTATTTGATATTATTAAAGACTTTAACCTTTGCAATTTTCATGCTCAACAACGAACTTTTCAATTTCCACTTAAGCAGCCCAATGTAGCTGCTCGACTTTAAGCCAAATGTATGTTTTATTGACATTGTGGAACGTCGTTTAACATTTCATTTCCTCACAACAGCCAAAAAGGCCGAAGAATTATTGCTGCTTGCAATTTCTTGTTGTTTACAATTTTATATTTCATTTAATTTCCTCCCAGCCAAATATCGAGCGTCAGACGCAGTTTTAATTTCTGTCAGTAAAGCAGCGAACTACGTGCGGCTGTGTGTGTTTACTTTTCTCACACACTGTACTGTTTATTTAAAATAAGTTGCGCGTTGCTGCGCCCTTACTTATCAAAATAATCAACCAAAAATACAAACTACGTAGAAGTTTACGTGCTTGCCTCGCGGCGTTGCAAGTATTTATGCATTTACGTAGGCATTAAATTTAAAGGCCGCACTTGCAACACAAACAATTCACATTTCGTGTGCCATGGCATTAATAAACAAAAATCTGTAGATGAAAACGCAGCGCCAAGTTGCGTTAAAGTTAAATTCACAAGCATTTCCGCTTATGTGGCAAGGCCTTGTTGCATGCCACTCGACAAGAAATTCAGCAGCAATTAACAACAGCTAAGCGCATTGAACTCGCTCGTTATGCACATAGAAAGGTAAACACAACATTTTATAGGCCAGTGCGGCGTGTACTTAATTTAATTTATGTAGACAGTCGCTAACATGTAAATGAGGCACAAGCTCGTCAAGTGGGCGGCACGAGCCCTTTCCGGGCAGTAGTCTATATATAAATATAACAATGTGTATACAATAATTTAGTACAAATAGTAGAGCAGACGAACTATTAGTTGTCTATTAAAATATAAACTACAGTACACTTTGCTTAATAAGCTGAATATGCTTTGAATTGTTTCTGCTTTCAATTTGATTGAAAGGTTGAAATGTTTAAAGTTAATTAATCTTTATATATTTAGTAGAAAGCATATAGGTTTTACATAAATAGTAGCGCAGACAAACTAATTATGTTAGTTGTCTATTCAAATATTAAAATATTCCGAATATGCTTTGAATTGTTTTTGATTGAAAGGCTCTAATGCTTATAGTCAATTGATCTTTATATATTTAGTAGAAATTTGAATTTCAGCGTAAGTTTAGAAATGGTAGAGCAGACAAACTATCAAGCTAATTATGTTAGTTGTCTATTAAACTCTATAAACAATATTTCACTTCTTTGAATTGTTTTTGATTTGCATTTGATTGAAAGCCTCGAATGTTCATAGTCAATTGATCTTTGTTCTAGTGTAGCTAAAAAAAAATCAAACTTAAATGCAATGTAAATTTGAATTTCATAGTAAGTTAATTTATGCTGAATTGCAATAAAGTTCAGCTGCTGCTAATGTTAAAAGTCAATAAGTCAATGGATAGCTGTTCATATTTAAAATTCTGTTTACATAAGTTTCGCGCATATGAATTTTCACCAATACATTGAATGTGTTTTTATCATAAAGCTTGATGCTTGCCAAATTCGCAGAATTATATTGATTAAGTAAATATTTGGCAATGCACTGATGTATGGTCATTTGGCTAATCATAATTAAGCAATTTAAAATTCACAGTCGCAGTGAGTTACAATGTAAGACGTTGGGAAAAGCAATTTTCCAGCTGAGTTAAATGCACACAGATTATCAACAAGTGTAGAAACAATTTGTGAAAATTGCGAGCGCGCAAAAAAGAAAAGAAAAATTATGTGCGCAGCAACTAAAATTAGACAGCGATTACCTTGAGGCATAGACTGGACATGGAAAGAGAAAGAGAGAGCAAGAGTAGGCGTGTGGCATATTTGGTGCTTGTATAATAAAAACAAAGGCTCAAGTTGAAAGGGGACAACAATTAATCCTTTGTTTTTGTCAGAGCATAAAGATTGCTCAATGCTGTAGCTGCTGTTGATGATAATGATTATGCTGCCCTCAGGGCGTGCGTATGTTACGCTCTCTCTCTCTCTCTCTCTCTCTCCCTCTCTCGCTCTGTGTATGGTTAAAGGCCATTAAGCTCTACTTGTATAATACAAAGCGCACATTTATAGCTCAACCAACAACTACAGCGCTGAACTATGCACTTGCAATCTGTGCATAAATATTTATAGTCCCCACCCCCTACCCCACCCCACCCCACCCCACTTTAACGTCTTGCCTCAGTGCACATAATCAGACGCTAAGCTTAAGGCACTTTACTAAACATTTTCGCTTCTTTCTTTTCTCTCATTTGCAGGCGCCGGTGAATCGGGCAAAAGCACAATAGTCAAACAAATGAAAATTATTCACGAGAGCGGGTTCACTGCTGAGGACTTTAAACAATATCGACCGGTTGTCTACAGCAACACAATACAATCATTAGTTGCAATATTGCGAGCCATGCCAAATCTTAGTATTCAGTATAGCAATAACGAGCGAGAGGTAAGCGCCACGCCCACCAAAGCGCACACAAGCCCACAAATTACAAATGCATAATTTTCAATTTGATTGCAGAGCGATGCAAAAATGGTTTTCGATGTTTGCCAACGCATGCATGACACCGAACCCTTCTCAGAGGAGCTGCTGGCCGCCATGAAGCGTCTCTGGCTGGATGCTGGTGTACAGGAATGTTTCTCGCGCAGCAACGAATATCAATTGAATGATTCCGCTAAATAGTAAGTAACGTTAGCTTTGACTTTAACTTTTATTTTTATAATTCTTGGCACGTACTTTTGCCACTCAATTTATAACTTTGTGCTTGCGCCTGCTGCGCTGTCCACAAAATCAATTAATCTTTTAACAACAATGCGCTGCGCTTGGCTTCTAAGCCAAGGTCAAGGCGAGTGCGCCAGAGTGAGTGTGACTATGGCTTAGATTAAAGATGCTATCAGCATGAATAATCGCTGCTGGCCCATGGACATATAAACTTCATTTACTTATTACTTATTATGCTTTTTTTATGCGCACACATTTGCGCCCAAATGTGCGTACGCCCTCATGCCCTTTGCGTTATGATTAATGACAATAAGCAGTTTTTGCTTGCATACTTTTTGGCGCTTTATTAACTACGACTACGAGCCGTAAAGCTGGCTACGAATTTATGAGCTAAAGAAAAACAGAGTGAGACAGACTTAATAATAACTAAACACTAGTCAACATTAACTACGCGCTGCAGTAGTAGCTTTGTTATATCACGCATACGCCGCGTAGCAGCTGTTTATGCCGGCCTGGGCGTTAGCTTGAAATTCAAAGGCGACTGCGGTATGTACGTGGAATTAACGCGATAAACAAACTCATCGCTCTCATAGCTGACTTCATATTTGCGAAAGATCTGCAAGCAAAATAGCAAATGTAAGCTAAGCAGTCAAGCAAAGTTAAAGCGTTTGTCACCTTGGCTAGCAGCGTGTGCAGCTCAATTTCAGCAAAGCGACGTCCCACGCACATGCGACGGCCATAGCCAAAGGGCAGACTAACAAACGGATGAATCTTTTGTGCTGCATGTGGGCAGCTCTCAGTGACAGCAGCTGCAAATAGAAATTGTATAAAAATTGTCTAGCAATGTTTGCGACTAAGTTAACCTGGCGCCTGCTTGAGCCAGCGTTCGGGCATAAAGCGTTTGGGTTCGGGAAAATACGTGGGATCATTGGATACAACCAGATGCGGAAAGATGACGTGTGTCTGTGGATTATATAGAAATATAGCATGACAGTAAGCAAACGGCACGACGACGTTCACTTACGCCCTTTGGCACATGATAACCGTTAATAACTGCATCCGCCTGCAAGTTGCGTCCATTGGCAATGACAACCGGCTTCATGCTAAAGTTAAATAGAAAAAAAGTGGACACATTAAAGCGGGGTGCAAACAACTTTTATATACACTTTGACTAGAACATCGCAGCAAACACACGCACGCACTCACAAAAACATACATACAATTGAAAATTAGAATGTGAATAACTCCTAAGTTATTAACCCGAACTTTCTAACTTTCGGCATTGGTCAAAACTATAACCAAGCGTTTTTGTGATTTTTTTTTTAGATTTTTAAATATTTTTTTGTTCCTTAATATCGTTAATTTTTGGATTTGCGGGGGGAGGAATTAAAGTAAAATAAAATAAAAGCGTTCGGGTTTGCATATAGAAGCAGCTATATACCAAATTTGGTTGCTCTAGCTCTTATAGTTACTGAGAAACATGCTACCCTTTTCCATTTTCATGCTACCCTTTTCCATTTTTTACAATAATAACAAAGTGTATAAAAAAGTTAGTGAGCTTAGTGCGCGCGTGGGTGTGGATTAGTTATTGATTGGCTTGACGCCTACCGTAGCGTTTCCTTAACACAGGCACGCATATAGGGCATTTGTTCAAGGACATGCTGATTGATTTGCGCGTCCTGCGTGGGAAACACACGCTTCAGTTCGTCAAACAGGCGCTGCTGCTTCTCCGGATTCTTGGCCAGCTGGTAAATGGTCGAGGACGCGGCCACCGATGTCTATGAAAATGAAATGAGCAAATGTTTCAATTTGCGCCGCAATTTGGCTGCCGCCGCCGCTTACTGTATCCACGCCCACTAGAAATAGATCCAAGGCCAGCACGGCTGCCAATTTGCGATTCCCAGTCTTGCGCACAATGCGCTCCACTATGGATAT
This sequence comes from Drosophila busckii, assembly GCF_011750605.1. NCBI lineage: Eukaryota > Metazoa > Arthropoda > Insecta > Diptera > Drosophilidae > Drosophila > Drosophila busckii. The sequence goes on along the minus strand of NC_046605.1, from coordinate 11,241,747 downwards.
ATCCGCCTCATGCTCAGGCTGAGCTTTGCGTGCAGCCGCCTTGTCCATGGTCTGTCCAATATGCTTCATGCAAATGCTGCCAAATTATTGAAATCAATCAAATTGAATCGTGTGCACTTCGCTGGCAGCTGCACTTACGCTGAGAATTGATCCAGTGCGCGCACAAAGCTGCGATACGCTTTGGTTGGGTACAGACGCCAGAGCGGCATGCGCAGCTCCAGCTCTGGCACCGCCCAGAAAAACGTATTGATGGCCTCGATAATTTGCTGCGCCTCCGCACTGCCCTCCGGCTTCAGGCAGCCCAGACGTGTGTCCAGCGAGACGCGCCCAACAGCTGCGGACCAAAAGCAAAGCAAAAATTGAGAAAATAGCGAGCAAAACTATTTGCTTTGCTTACATTCGAGCGCCCATTTGTACAGTTCGTGCAAAAAGTTGTCGGGCAGCTGCTGCTGCTCGTTGCGCATCTCCTCAATGCTGCGAAAGGCAAAAGGCAGAAGGATAATAATGAGGCACATTATGTAAGCGCAGTGTGATGCTTACCGCAACATAAACTCGCTGGCAATATCATTCAGTGGCTTTATATATTTCTTGGCAGTCTGCGGCTGCAGCAAAATCTGCTGCACCTCCTGCCTGAATGCCTCCCACTTGGGTCCGTGCCTAATATGCAAATAGATGTGAGTCTACGCCCAAGCTGCAGTCAACTGTGCGCTATACTTACACGCCAATTAGGCCGGCAACATCGCCGAAGAAGTCGCGTCGTAGTTCGCCCTTGTAGTGACGCAGCGAGGGCATGGAGGGTCTGAAACGAACAACAGTGCGTATGAGCAACTTGACACTTGTCGTTGTGCGCGCGTGCGACACATCAAAGACACATAAAAAATAGATATTTTATTAAATTTTTATATGAAATATATTTTTACATTTAAATGAAATTTCTTGCTGTGTACTCTGCGCGTTTGTTTGCCCTGCCTTGTTGCCTGTAGCAACCATAACGCGCATTCATATAAATTAAATGGCAAATCAAAATATGAAAGTTATGCCTTTTGCCAAATGCCAAAGCAGCCGCGTGGTATGCGCTGCTTTAGAAGTTGCCACAAAGGCCGCACATATTTGTTGCTCTTTTATTTATAGCTTGTTTACAATTAAAAAACTCGTAGCCAAGCAATAATTAAACTTTCGTTCTAACAATAAATACCGAAAACCAGTTTAGCTCGTTTCTGCGCTGAGTTCATAGCTTAGGTCAGCAAATCTCTTATAAAGTTGCATACAAAATGCATAAAATTTCAAGTTTATAAACTAATGCAGAGCAACAATTTAACAATTTAATATGTCCAAACAGCAGTTGCAACATCGCATACGCAGCTCGAGCGACTACGTGACAAACTCAACTCAACTCAAACTCTCAATTCAAATGCTTATCTTGGCTGCCGCTTGGTTTCCCACATGCCGTATAAACATAAAAAATGTTTTACGAGTCATCGTTAAATAAAAGGAATGTGCGTTTTGTCTCTGTTTGTGTTTTATGTTTAGCAAATGTTGAGCCCACACACGCAAAAGTGTTGAATGAGCTGCTGCGACTACGACTCGAGTTAGTTAGACACACTGTCGCGTAATTTTAATTCAATCAATTAGCAACTATGCGCAGCATCAATCTTAAGCGTAAGCTTAAGCAATGACTTGACATTTTTGAGCCACTTTAACTTGTCTAGCCGCGCTGTCTATTTGATATACATAAACATATTTATATTTTTACTTTTTGTATACGCAACTTGGCTAAATTTGGTTCATGGCCAACACGCTGCATGTTTAGGCCAACAAAATAATAATAAAAATAAGTTATAAGTGCCTTGTAGTTTATTAAAGAAAGCTTTGGCGCTTCATTCAAAAGCTTTTTGTGCAGAAATCAAATGAATTCATTTTTGTGAAGCGTTGTGAGATTTTTTGTGTGTTAGGCCTACAGCTTGTTGTCTTGTTGGTCTGTCAGGTGAAAGTTGCGCAGCGTCGTTGAATTATTTCAAAAACAAATTGCAGCAGTTGCTGCTGCTGTAATTGTGTTAATTGTGCTTTAATTAGTTGTAATTACAGCAGCCAGAGTAAAGCAATCCTTGCGCTGGCTCTGCCTCTGGCTCTGCTCATTATGCAAAATGCCAGCCTGTGTGGCAATGCTAATAATTTAATTATGAATTTAATGCAATGTGCGCATAAATAAACGTATGCACAGCACGCGTGCTCTCCCTCTCCCACACACACTCTCTCTCTCTCTCTCTCTCTCTCTGTGTAATGTTATATGTTGCGTTACATGGCTGCGTGGGCAGCACAGCAGGCAAATTAAAATCAAATATGTGTGTGTGTGTGTGTGTGGGCTCAGTAGCTCGCATTAAAGTGCACTCATGCCCCAAAGCTGTGGCCTGGAGTGTTGCCTAGCAGCGCTTGCAATGCATTTTCTTTATAAAAATCAATCTAATTATATAACATAGCAGTTGTCCTTAAATCAATTAATTCTACTTCGCTGCTGCACGCGTAAAATATTGTTGAAATAATTAATGCTGGCTTTGAATTCATTTGAACTTGAAATTCAAATGCTTGAAGAAAATTACAGCTTGCTGACTTAGTATTGGTGAATGCCAACAAAGTCACCAATACAAGTCGAACTGCAGCATTTCTATTTTCTACGCAGTTAACATTTAATTTTCATTACAACAGCTGACTGAACTTCTTGTTAACTTCACTAGCTCTGCATTCTATACATAGCATTGGTGAAATTCTTAGTAAACTCACCAACAGTTGTCTGCTTTGTTGCTTATTTTGTAAACTTTAAACTTCGAATGCTTGAACGTATTTACAACTTGGGCTATAATGCTGAGTTAGTATTGGTGAATTCACTGTATGCTTTTCATAGCTAAAATCACCAACAAAGTCACCAATACCAGTGGAAGTGCAGAATTTCTATTTTCTACGAAGCTGAACTTTAATTTTGATTACAACAACTGACTGATTTTTTAATTTTAAAAGTTCTGCTTTCCATGCTTAACATTGGTGAAATTCCTAGTAAACTCACCAACAGTTGTCTGCTATGTTGTTTATTTTAAAACATAAAACTGGCATTACTTTAGCTAGAATCCAATTATTGTTGAATTGTTGAACTCACTGCTTGCTTTTCACCAACGAAATCAACAATTGTTGAGTCGCATTGTTGGCTATCTATGCAACTGACATTTAATTCTGACAGCATTTCAATGAAATGCATTTTTTTAATTAACACTCTAACGCACAATGCTTGTCAAACTGTACGCTTGGGCTTACCTATGCGGCATTGCCTCCTCCTTTTTGAATATGTTGCGTATTTCATCGCCATCGAATACAAACAACAGATCCGGATGTCCAATGAGTCCGCCCACTTTGGCCATCTTGCCGTAGTTCACATGCAGCTCGTGCATTATTTTGTCCAGTTCGCTTATTTTGTACATGCCTGCGAGAGTTTACTGTACACACATACACACTTGAAAGCGCGGCCAAGTAATACGAACCAATTAACGGAGCAAAGCGCCACGAATTGCCAATCAATGGCAACGGATATGGACCCGGCACCTCGGAGTAAGGACGCACAGCAGTCTGCGCTTTAGTTGTGGCTGCTGTTGTAGCTGTTGTTGTTGTTGTTGCTGTTGCTGTTGTGACGCTGCAAGTGAAGCGTAGTTTAAGTTGAAGACTGCCCCAGTTGAGTTTAGTGACACTTACCCAACTTTGGCTGCAGGCTCTGCTACTTGCTGTTGTTGTTGTTGTCGCTGTTGTTGTTGCTTTAGTTGCTTCAGTGCGCCAGACGCAATTGATTTTTCAATTTCCGCTGCCACGCCTTGTCCATCGGGCGGTCCACTGCGCGCTGAGCCAGAACCCGGCAGCAGCGTCGACGTTGCCGAGTAAGTTGTGCGCTTGATCAGCGCTGCGGTTGTCTTGCGTAAGCTGCTGGACATGTTAATTGGCTAAAAGCAACACAGCAAATTTAATTTCATATGCATTTGTTTAGCAAATTTTTTAAACAATGCTTTTTGTTTAACACAAGAACTTTCTGTGGCTGCAACTTTGTTGGCAAGTTGACAGCTTTTGCTGCTGCTGGCGCTGCAAAACTTTTGTTTGCCACTTTATTGCAGTGAGTTGGCAGTTTATAATATAAAAAACCTTTAAATTGCATTTCAAGGTCTTAAAAATTGTATTGTTCGCACGCAAATAGTAAAAAGCGCTGAGTTTAATTGTTAAATATTTGCTTAGAGCTATGTTAGGTAGTCGCTATTTGCATTTGTTTGTCAATATTTGAGGCAGCAACTGCTCGCTAAATAATAGAACAGACTTTTGCATAGTTTTTGCTCACACACACACACACACAATCAACGCATTTATTATGGCTCAATCATTTGGGAAATGATTGTCATCAAGCCATAACTTGAGGTCCGCTCGATTTAGCTTGAGTATCTGGGAAATGTTTACACAGCGACAGCAGCAATCAGCAACGACAGCAGCAGCAGCAGCACTTAGTTCAGCCAAAGAGCAGCAAAAGCATTTGGCAAACAATGAACAATTTATAAACAGACAGAGCTGGGCTGACTTTTATTATTAGATAACATATTGTCGGTTCGTCTGTCGTAAGAGCAATTTTCATTTGATTTGGGCTCAATTTTCGAACTTAAAGCTGTCAATCAACTGCAGGTAGACACTGTACGAAAATATGTTGGGGCTATTAAGGCTAATGAGGAGCAGTCTAGCTTTAAATTTATGCAGCGTATACACACAATTGAGTTGCGTTTATGCTGTGGCACGCTGCGTATGAGCAATGCTCAAGATTGCTCATACGCCGCATGCTCCGCAAAAAAGCGACGACTGCGCCTGCTCGAACTTTTGTTCGCTGCTAATTTAAACATACAAACGAAATTTTGATGAAATCTGTGTGTGTGTGCGTATCCTTGCCCTTGCCTTGACTAGCAACGACCTTCAGCTGCGTCTACATACAAGCGGCCTTATCATAATGCGCCTCCATAATGAACTCAAGTGATAATCCTTGCGCGTCAACAAGCTCAAAAAATGTAAAAAAAGCAACAAAATGCCAAGCAGCCAAACATATGCGGCTCAATGCAAAATATTAATACATATATATTTTTTTTATATATGCGCACATTGAATTGCCCTGACTCTAGCGAGGCGCATACTTTTGGCAGCCATTGTTCTTAATAGCCAAGGTGCCTTTACGCACGACTGCCCAACGGAATCGCAATGAAATCGAAACTTTGACACAGCTATTGTTATACATATATATATAGAAGTATATAGCTTGTTAGCATTCTAATGTTAAATACTTGGCGATTGTGCAGAACGAAGCGAGAAAGTTTTGTGTGTGGGTTGGGGGGGGGGTTTGGCTGCGCTTTTGTTTGACGCTTATGTCATAAGTCTGCTGCTTTTGTTGATTTGGCTTTAGGGCTGTGGCGACTGTTTGCGCTACACTTTGCCAATTGGCATAGATTTGTGTTTTTTTTTTTAAATATACACAACACTTGGCTGCAGGCTTTTGGCCTTAACACGCCTCACTTGCAACAACAACAACCACAACCACTTTGTGTGGCATTAGCCTCAAGTGCGTTGCACTTCAACTAGTTTTGTCTTTTTTGCGCACTTTGTTTGTCTTTAACGTTTAATTTGGCTTGCAACTAGTTTAGTGGGCTCACCTTGTTGGCTAAAATATTTGTAAATGAAATTTTCAACAGCTGTGCACATTTAAAATACACAAAATTTCTATTGTCTTTATGCCGATTTCTACACTCAGAGACGCTGCCGCTGCCACTTAAACAAGAGCGTCACGCAAGCGTGCAAAACTCAAACTCAAAACTCAAACTTGTTGCCGCTGCTGCAACAAGCCACAGAAATAAAAACTCGAGACCGCGACTTCGAGACTTCGACTTCAACCGCTGCCGCAGAGCAAACGCGACGCACTAAACGCGGCCGCAGCGCTTCTTAGTCTACTTATAGGATTGATAGCGCTGCGCTGCGGTCCGGTTCCGTCCGGTCCAGCGGCTCAGTCGCTGCCGCTCTTCAGTTTTGCTTTTGTTGGCTTTTGTGTTTAGGCGTACGCTGCTAATTGTACGGCGTAATTTGAAATTGAAAGTGTTTGCGCCAACTGCTAATCAATCTTACTAAAAAGCAAAAGTTTTTTTCTTATGTTAATTCCCTAACGGTAAATTGATTAAATCAACGTTTGTTTCATGCTCATTTATTAATATCCAAAACGTTAAAGCAATGGCAACAACAACAATATCAATGCCTAATGCTTGATCGTTAGGCCGCTTGCGATTATGCAAAAAGACAGTTAAACTAAGCAAATACTTAGTAATTTGCATTAAACTTAACGATGCGTTTAGCTCAAGACGTTTAATTGCTAAGATAAAGATAAAAAGTATTTAATGCCGCTCGTGTCATTAATCTTGGGCTTAAGCAAGCTTAGAATTCAGCACAAATTTGTTGCAGTATTTTATAAAATATTTCACAATGCTAAACAATATTGAAAGATGAAATAGCAAGCACTAAGATTAGTTAGTTACAGTGTGTTAATTGTTAAAACAAAACTGCGTAAAAGCAAATAAATCATAAAGTTAAGACAAATGTCTAATTTATAGGCATAAAAGTAAAAGTTTTTTATAATATATAGAAAAAAAATACAATTTTAAAGTGCTAATAATAGTCGAAACTAGCAGCTTAAGTATTTAAATTTATTCATTTATTTACAATATTAATTAATATACAAACTAATATAATAACAAAAGATGGTGCTAGCTACTAAACCCATTTATTCTAAGTATTTAAAAAATTTAAATATTTGAAATCATAATGCAACAAATTTATGTATGATAAAAACTGCAATTTGAAGTCGAAATTAACAGCTTAAAATTTAAAAAATTAAAATATATAATAAAAAGAAAATCAAATTTTAAATTTATGTTAATTACAATTTACAATCAAAATTAACAGCTCAAGACCATGAGCAATATTAAAATGAGTGCTCATTACAATATTTTTAGTTAATTTTTGTGCTCTATTTAAGAATTGGGTTAATATAGCACGAAATTGTACTAAAAATAGCGTAATGAGCATTTAGAAATATTAACACACATTTATTTAAACGTTTTAGCTGCCAGCAATTTTATTTATTTGCTTGACAAGGCTCTAAGCCAAAAGAAAAGCGCGCATTAAGTTTATGTTAAACGATTGAGAAATTAAAGGTAAACAGCTTAAGCAGCTTAAATTAAAGTTGAATTTAAAGCTAATCATAGCCAAGCTATCAGCGCTTTCTTCTCGCTCTCGCTCTCACTCCCACGAAGCGTTGCTAGCTTTTGAGCTTGTTGCTCAATGGAGTTCCCAGTTGGCCTATCTAATGGTGAAATGGCGTGGCGCGGCGCATGTTGCACGCATTCGATTAGCGTATGGCTCATAAATGTAACAAATGCTGTTTGTACTTTATTCAGAGTTTGTTTGTATTATGCAGGCTGCAAAATGTTTCCGCCTCAATGGCCGGGGAGCTATGGTTATGCTTATGGTTATGCCATTTGGGATTTGGAGTATGGCGAGCGTGACTCGTCAATTTTCCTAGCTAATGACAGCGTTGCCAGACTGTCGACTGGTTGCTGTTGAGCAATGCGTCTAATTAAACTGACAATTTACAAAGCGCAGAGTAATTGCCAAATAACAACTAAAGACAAAGCTAAGCCACACAGACAATGCAATAGAAAATAATAAAAAAGGTAAAACAGCCCAAAGTCAAAAGTTGTTGTTGCTGAACTTTACACCTGAAGCTGCGCAGACTGCGGCAAGCAACAAATGAATTATTTGTGTGTGTGTGTGGCACCCTTTTGCCAAATGTTGCGTGTCCGGCGTAAATTACAAGCTTAGCACAGCTCTCTGGGCACATTTGTTTCTTTTGCTGACCTACTTGCCGCCGCGCCGCTGCTTGTGGCACGCAACTGGCGACTGATTGAGAGACACAAATAAAACTAATTATGTACAAAAATAAAATAAAAGACAGTTGCGAAACTGAATGCGGCACACGCACTTGGAGCGCATTTCGAATTGTTTGTTGAGTCGCAACATTTGTTTAACTCTGTTGTTAGTTGCCTAGAGACTAATGAGAGACAACTGTCTGTCTGTGTTTGTGTTTGCTCTTTGCAGTTTCCTTGATGATTTGGATCGGTTAGGCGCCAAGGACTATCAGCCAACCGAACAGGATATTTTGCGCACGCGAGTCAAGACCACCGGCATTGTCGAGGTGCATTTCTCCTTCAAAAATCTGAACTTCAAGTAAGTTAAACACAAAGTTAACCTAAAGTTTGATGTGGCTCATGTGTCTATTTGCTTGGCAGATTGTTCGATGTGGGCGGTCAGCGTTCGGAGCGTAAGAAGTGGATACATTGCTTCGAGGATGTTACAGCGATTATTTTCTGCGTGGCCATGTCTGAGTACGATCAGGTGTTGCATGAGGACGAAACTACGGTAAGTTTAACAGTTACACACAGTAAACTTAAATTAATGAAATTAAATTACAGAACCGCATGCAAGAGTCGCTGAAGCTGTTCGATTCCATTTGCAACAACAAATGGTTTACGGACACTTCGATCATATTGTTCTTGAACAAAAAGGATCTGTTCGAGGAGAAAATACGCAAGAGTCCGCTCACCATTTGCTTTCCCGAGTATACAGGTAAGTGGCGCAGCTTATAGATTATCGCCTTGGTATTTATAGTTTTGCTGCTTTTAGGTGGCCAGGAGTACGGCGAGGCGGCCGCCTATATACAAGCTCAGTTTGAAGCGAAAAACAAATCAACCTCGAAAGAAATCTACTGCCACATGACGTGCGCCACAGACACCAACAACATACAGTTTGTCTTCGATGCTGTCACCGATGTCATCATAGCAAACAATCTGCGCGGCTGTGGTCTGTACTAAGCGCCCGCCCAAAAAGGGGCGCTGCATGTTTAAAGGCGGGGCACAAATGGGAACCGTTACGGTATTAACAGCGCGGGAGCACAACAACCCACCAGCATTGATCAAAAAGCAAATTGATGATAGAACCAACAACCACAACAAACAAACAAACAAACAAGCAACACACAGATACACACATACACACAAACACTCGAAAATTTGCAGCAAGAACAACTAAAGCAAAGAAGCCCAAAGAACTTAACAAATGTGTATACATAGTTATGTGAAATATTATACAGTTGAGCATAGAGAGTTCGAGAGCCTCTCGGTTAGGCCTCAAGTCACACATTTGAATGAGAAAGCATTTCCTATCTACTACTATTTGCATGCAAGCCACATGTATGACATGATACGCACACACACACACACACACACACAGTCACACACACACAAACATACACATTATGCAAGCATTAATGCATTAATCTGTAGCTGTTGTTTGGTCTGAATAATTTTATAGAATTTCATAATTTATGTATGTGTAGTTTAGTTTCTCGTGTATTTATTATTAAACAAAATACCAAGTCAAGTCAAAGTTTAAAGAAAAAACCCTCAAAACAAACGTATATATATATACATATATATATATTCCGCATATTAAGCATATAAATATTATATTATATATATATATTCAATGTTTCCTGTTGCAATCTCTTTGAAATTATTCATGCCATCAACGCTGCATTTCTCATGCTTGTTTTAGGCTTAAGTTTAAAAGTTTACAACAAATCACAAACAACAAATAGAAACAATGTGGGCAAAGAGTTAGCGGCAAGCAAAGTAATTATTACTTAAAAATAAATTAAAAGCTAAACATGAACAAACCAAATATGAACTTAACACACAAGTAAAACTCTTACAAGTAAGGCCTAATTTAAAACACAGCAAAAAACACAAAAAAAAAAATTCTAAAATGGAAAAATCTCTTAACTATTTGTAACCTACTTGCAAAATGAAAATTTTCTTGCGTTGGCCAAGCAGTTAGCCAAGCCAGCCTAGCCAGCCAGCCAGCCATAATTCGATTGATAAATATTATAGATCGATGTAAATTGTAATTTGTTGAATTTTGCGTGTATAACTGATATATACATACAAAGTAACGTATTTAGTGAGATTGAATGAGAGTTGAGTACGCACACGAAATACAAAACACACAAAGCGAACAACACATCACACAAAGCTAACTTTAAACTTTTTTTGTACACTAATTTATTGTAATTACTACTACTACTACATACATACATACATACTATATAATTTTGTTGCATTTATAAACGGGCCACAAAACCAAAATGTAAATCAAATCTCGAAATAAAAAACATATTTGGGCCAACGCACATTCAACACACAAACAAAGAGAAACAAACTTGACTCTTGACAGGCAGGCATTATTACTAAACGTGTGAGCGAGAGAGAGAGTTCATTGTAAAACACATTGTATGTAATAATATATACTTATAAAATTAATTGTATTTAGTGAATGGCATTTAACATTTTGTATGTTGAGGACTGCTGCAGCAAAAGCACAACATTTTTAAATGCAGCTGTTAACTTTTGTTTAGACTTATTTATATACCATACACACATACATGTATGTATATGTATATGTATTTATGCATTTTGATTTATACACAAATGAATTTATAATTGTTATTTTATAGTATTTTTGTACTATTTACTACAGGCTCTCTTCTTCTTCTACTACTCTAAACCCTCAAACACTCTCAGTCATTTAATTTTCTTTTTGATTTGCTGTCTTTTGTGCTCTTGCTCTTGCGAAATCCAATTTATGTTTTATAGTTTTTAAGTCTTATTTATGTAAAATGCAACACACACACAAAACTTAACTTAAATACAAAACAAAGTGAAAACATACATGAACTTAGTAAGTTTATTAGCAAAATAAATATCATTTAACATTTGAGGTATGTGCTTGATGAGATTGTTTCAATGCGTGGGCAAAAGCAAACAATGAAAAATAAAAGCAAATCAAACTAAATATATAATAAATAAATAATATATGACAGCCCAGTGTGTAGCATTACAAAAGTTGTTCTTGAGCTGTGAGATACAAGATACTTTTGTAGTTGATACCCCCCATATTTTCTCATGCCACACACACACACGCACAACACAACACACCACACTCCCTCCCTTCTCTACCACCAACAACAACAACAACTACAAAATACCACAAAGCAAACACTGTAATATTTAACGTATGTATTTTCCATTCAACTTGTAAAATTCTACCAAAACGCATAAGAAAAAAACAACAACAAAATATACCATTTTCAAATAAAAACTATTTATTCAAAAACAAAAACCAAAGAGCCAACATTTTTCTTCTAACATTTTCTTACAGCCACACACAAAAGCTTAGAACGAAAATATATACAAAATGTAAATGTTGTAGGTTGCTGCTCCCCCTTGCCCCAGTGCCCAGACCATGCGAGCACTGCAGTCAAGCAAACTGAAACAAACACAGACCATTTATACAAGAACAACACAAAAATGAATAATGAATGAACAGAAAACTCTCAAAAAAAAAAAGAAAAACACAAACTAAGCAAACAGTGCAACCTATATAAGTTGAATAAATTGTATGTAATTATATATATATATATATATATATATATATACAAACATGTATGAATAAATATATTTATTGAATATTTAATTCAGCAAACAAGTAACATTTACATTTGTAAACTACACAACTGATGTAATTTAAACCAAAAACAAATTCTATATACAAACAAATTGCGACAAACTCTTAACATATGTACTATATTTTCTCATTACAAATCAAACAAGTCTACATCTAATTGCAATATATACAAACATACATACGTACATACATAGTTTATGTCTATTTTTGAAATACTCATAACTATAATTTTTCTCAACTTGAACTTAACTCAAACTTTGCAAAGTAAAACTACAAACAAATTTACATTCAAAATACATATTGAGCATAAAAATTATAAAAAACAAAATACATGCATACATATATATAAAAATAGTATTATAATACTATCAAGCATAAACATTTTTACATATTTTCCAAGTAAATATAATAACAAATCAAATAACTAAAAATACAAATCATAGCATAACATAATTCATATTTTTCTAAAAACGGCTCATACAACTTTTTGCTCCCAACTCACACACACACACATACACACTCAGTCACACACACATGCATCTAAAAGCCGCAGCACTACTAAAGTGTATGAAATAACTATTACTTTAATAGCAGTTATACTTGATAAGTGATATGCAAAAATTTGTTTTGCATACTCCAACTGCAATTTCATATTAAAACAAAAGCAAAAAAAACAAAATTAGCAAATACTTTGATTTTTGCATAATACAAACAAATATATAATAACTATAAACTTTAATAAACGCGGGGTCAGCGGGGTCAACGGCAAAGATAATGTTCAAGTTTTGTAATGAATCGGAAATTTCGGTAGCGCATATAGTTAGAAAAAACTTTAGATGTTGTATCTAATTTTCTAGCCCAATTCAAAAATTTGCTTTCGTTGTCCATAACAATCAACTTGTTTCTCATGTCAAATGTAAAACAACAACACATACATACATATATATATAATCTTATGCATATATGTATTTTGTCCAGCTTATGCTAAATTCTCGGCGAGTTAAGTATTTCAAATAAATGAATTAATTAACATTAATTATTTTTGCATTCCTCAACAACTCGCATGTACTATGAACCAAGCCCATGAGCAGCAAAGTTTTTAAATGTGTAAAACGAGCAAAGTAAACAAAACGGATACAACAACTTATTACAAGCATAATAATTATAATAATAGCAATGAAAGTAAATTGAATCGTTGAATTACAAATTTAATATAATATTTAATATATAATATAATAATAACAAAAGCAGTAACAAACAAATAAACGAAAATGTTTGTATGAAAAGAAACTCAAAATGTTAGATCATCTAAAATTTAAATAAAATTAAATTACAAAAAAAAAAAGAACAAGACTTTCCTCATTTGGTTTTATTTTATCTGCTTTACACGCGTCTCATCGAGTCTGAAGTCATTTGGCTAAGTTACAGGTCTTAAAAGTTTGATATTTCGGCTTACGATTTTGCCTATAGATTGGCTTAATATTTTTATGGCTATAAATGTATACTCATTTAAATTTGTAAGCAGCCAAACTCGATTTGGTATTGCCAAATTAAAGCTTTTTAAAGTTTGAAATTACAAAAAAAAATCAATGGCCAGCATAGGCTTTTTATGCATAACTTTGTCAAAAATTATCCGATTCTTGAATGTTTTACTGTTTTATGTTCGTATTGTTGCTAGAAAGAAAGTTGCATCATTAGATTTACGACATAACCACTTTTAATTTTCGCACACTGCATTTTTTGCCAAAATATCGAAAATCTTAACTTTTCCAAATTTGAATGCAGTTTTATTTAGATACATCTTGCGAGTCTGACAAGCTATGAAACTCTGAAATCAGACGCCATTTCGCTGAATTAACGGCTTATCAAAGTGCGATTATTTCACAAAAATTTGTCTTGTGTAGTTTACTATTTTGTTCATAACTTCGCCAAATAATTTCTGTTATCATTTACTTCGGCTTATTTTAATTGTGCTTTTCACGCCAACATATGGATGTATAAAACATTTGGATCGGATTTTGTTTAGCCGAGTTATAGCTTCGCAAATTTAAATTAAACAAAAAGTTACTCTTCAGCATTGTTTTTCTTGCCATAAACTTATGCAAAAAACAATTTTTTATTGACGAACACAAGCAGCATTATGTTTATTACAATCTCATGGAGTAGATTAAGCTAAAAGAATCTTCACTCTGATCATTTTTGGCTGAGATATAGCTGTCTCAAAGTCAGAAAAGTTGGACTAGAAATGAAGGCGGCATTCATTTTTGGCAAAATTTAAAGGGGTTACTCACGTTTTTTGCCAAAATATCGAAAATCGTAGACTTTCCAAGTTTCAATGCAGTCTTATTCTTATGCATCTCACGAGTCTAACAATGCATAAGACTCTAAAATCGGATGCTTTTTTGCTGAATTACAGCAATATTATATCAATAAAAAAATTTGTCTTGTTTGCTTACTGTTATGTTCAATAAATTCAATGCCAAATAATTTTTAATTCATACATTACACCTATTTGATCTGTGTTTTCAATTCCTACAATTAATGGTATAAATCAGTTCAATCGGATTTTTTTTCGCTGAATTAGAACCTGTCAAAGTTCGAAGAACGCAAACTTTTGTAATTGATGTAACAACTTTTTGTTATTGATGTAACTCTGCGTCTCTAATTGAGAGCGGCGTTTATCTATTATCATTCGTTTGCATAAAGTTTGCTGAATATATCATATATCAAAGCTACTTATAGCAATGAGCTGCAGGTAGCCACAATATGCAGGCCTGGAGCTAGTCAAGAAAATGACAACCAATGCTTGGCTTATCTCTATAAGAATCTCTATCGGACTTCACAGTCCACATCCTTGAAAGCGGAAGCCATCTGGACTAATCATCCGTTATCATCATCAGTCGACCACAATGATGTTGATGCTGATCGAACGGATACTGAAGCAACTTTAACTTTAGTTATCTGTATTTATTCATTACTAATAAGAGTAGTACAAAGTATTTTAAGCAACAAACAATTGTTTAATATTTTGTTATTATTCTAATTACATACAAAATTTGAAGGTCTCTTGGTTTGTCAGTCGATATATTACTTTACGTTATTTTTGTACATAATACAATTAATATAATTAAGCATTTTGTTTACTGCCAAATAATTACTATTATTTTAGTTAATTTTATTATTATACACTCTATATTGTATTGTATAGACATATTTATTTTAATAAAATACTAAACAAAAACAAACTAAATATGTATTATTATTTGTAGAGAGAGGCTTGTTCTTTATAGCGTTTGATGATTGCGTATAGATCTTCACGGACAGAAGGTGTCTGGATAAAAACAACAGCAATAACAAGCAATACTTACCTTATTTACCTGCCGCTAATACTTCCAAGTTTTAATGCAGTTTAGTTTAGATGCGTTATACGAGTCTAACAAGCCATAAAACTTTGAAATCGAACGCCTTTTCTCTGAGTTACAGCTTATCAAAGATTGATTTTTCACAGAAAATTGTTTTGTTTGTTTGCTCTTTTGTTCATAACTTTGCTAAACAATTTATTAAAGCATTAATGTTTCCACTCATTTGAATTGTGGTATGGAACAGTTAAGTCGAACCGCTGAGTTATAGTCTTTCAAAGTTTGAACAACGCTTCATTTGTTATTGATGTAACAACCTTTTGTTATTGATATAACTTTAGTTGTTTCTCCAGTTGAGGTGCTGGCTGGTGAGTTACAGCCTTTTAAAGTTAGAAGTTTCACAAATACTTGTCTTATTTTTGGCCTAATCTTATTTAGACAAACTCCAACTATAACTAATTTGATAAATTGATTGATATATCCTTTTATTAAATAGATGCAAGCATTAACTTAAACCGGACAGTATTTATTATAATTTTGTACGCTTTTACTTAAATTTGTTTCAGTCATGTTCTGCCCTAGCTACGTCCATGAACAACTTTAAGCGTTGCCTTACATTCGCATCGAATTTGGCCAACCCCAGCTGGCTTAACTGCCTGACATACCCAAGGGAGGGCAATTGCAAATCTTTAACAAATATTGCATGAGATAACCCAAAATCCACTTGTGCCTCATAAACAGCCCCCACATGCAACAGCTTCCCAATTGACACATTGTCGCAGCGCTGCCAAATCTCTTCGCCTTGGCAGGGCACAATGCCAGACAAGCGCAGATCCAAGGCCAATGGCGCTATTTGCTGCAATGTTGGCGGACAGACAAGCAGCTCCGATAGCTTGGCATGACAGATGACCGTATTCAAGTCCAAATGTTTGACGCGCAAGACCGCATTGGCGTCTGTGTTGGCAGCTTGTGGCACATGGGTAATGGCAACGCGCTCGTAACCATTTGGGCCGAGACGACGCACACAAACATCACTTAGCTGTGGCAGCTGGGGCATTATACAGTTGTCGCTTGTGGCAAAGTAGCTGCTGAGCTGTTGCTGTAGCTGCTCATAGCGTTGTTCATAGTCCAATGTGCGCCAGTGGGAGCTATTTGAAGTCTTATGTGCCAGCAGACGTGCAGCAAAGTGTGTGGGTGTGCAAATCTAAATATAGAGATGTAAGCAAATTGTAGAAATTTAAATAAAAGTACAGTACGCACCTTAAGCAGCTTGAATTGCACGCTTCCAGCAGTAGGTACAGTGTCACACTTTATATCCTTTGCCGACAGCATATGACAGGTATTGACAGGTATTGACAGGTAGACGAGCTCAAGCAGCGGCCATAAAGCAGCAGCAAGGGGCAGAGCACACATTGACGCGTCACCAAATCGCGCTCAAGCGTTGACTGCAGCTGCTCATGTGCTTGCCACAGCGGCTCAGGTATGAGCTGCTCATGCTGCTGCTTAAACTGCAGCAACTGTGGCAAGCTATGCGTACAGCGTTTGTCCAGCAGCACAAGCGTTTGTAGTGTTGGCCGCTCCAGCGCCTCAATGTGCGCTTTGAAGACAGCAAAGCGTTGCTTGAATTGATTCCAAGTGCTGGGCATGCTAAAATGTATTAGAGTGTGCACATTTTGTATGCGCAGCTCAGGCGACAAGCAGCTTAGCAACAATATTTTGCCAGCGTGCTGCAAATAAATATATTAATAGCTTATAAGTTTTATAGTTTATATATAGTCACCTGTTGCTGCCAGCGCTCAATGCTGGCCTTATGCTGACGTCCAGAATGCAGCAGCCAGCTCTGCTGTGGCAGCAACTGTTGCAGCATTAAGAGTTGCGCTTCATCTGCACAATAGATAAGCGTGCGTTGTTTGTTGGCTGCATTATGTTGCAAGTACTGCAGCAATTGTTGCTGCTGCTCGCTTAAACTCTCAGCCAGCTCTATATGCAATTGCACGCCAGCATAGCCAGCTGCCTGCAAGGCATCCTTAAACAGCAGCAAAGGCTTAGACGACTGCTGCATTAATGGCATAATTATAGTTGCGTGCCACAAGTCAACACTCATTAGCAGCTGTATGCGCTTTGTTAGTTGCAACAATTGTTGCTTGAGCGTCTCAAAGTTGCTCTCCAGTTGTGCATCCAACACCAAACAGTCCAGCGTTGTTAATTCCAAAGACTCGCTGAGCAAAGCTACTGCTGCCACTGCTTCAAAGCAGGAACTCAACTGCTGCAAACGTCTTGGACTGCTCACCAACACCAGCGTATTTAGTTTGCCCGCTCTCAGCTCTTTGAGCTGTTGCAAAGGCTTAACAAAGTTCTCCGCTTTAGCTTTTGCATCCACTACAAAAGCGCAGCCTCCTTCTTTGATATGCTTGCTCAGCAGCTGTTCTGCTTTGTGCTCCACTGTTTCCAGCAAAACTTCCATCTGCAAGCAACCCAGAAGGGGTTAAAGCTGCAAAATTAATATTGCGCTGTTTTGGTTTTAACACTTTAATTAATAAAATATTATATTACATAGCAAATATATCTAAAGTTCAAAAGTTCATGAACTGCATTTCTTTTGTGTAGACTACCAATGGCCCAATTGATGCATCTACACGTTGCGTTTTTAATTTCGCATATTAACTTGATATAAATCTTTTAAAAAAAATACTAAGCTAAAGACTGTTAACTTAATCTAACAGTTTCTTTTTTGATTTGGGCGTGGATATAGTGCGCAAAGAGACGCGCCTTGGAGTTTTCGTTTTGGGCGAGGCGGTTGTAGCCGGAGCTGAAGCGGCAACTGCAGGCGCTTGCTTTACAGGCGTGTCACGTTGTTGTTGCTGCTGCTGTTGCTCCTCTTGCGTATCCTCGTAGACCAGACGCATATCCTCAGTGCACTCGCAGCTGGTCTCCTTAATGGTCAAGTCAGCCGGCGCCTTTTTACTGTGCGTCACTTCCTTGATTGTCATTGGCTGCGTCGTAACGTTCTCGTCCAGCGGCCAGGCGTCCATTGCCTCCTCAACTACAACAGGCGCATTCACTGCAGGCAAGTCGACTGGCAAGCGTGGCGTGCGTCGCACTGCAATGGGCGTTGCTTCTTTCTCTTGCGCTTTCTTAAGCGAAAACGTATTGCTGTTGCTGCTGCTGCTGCCCGGCGTGCGTGGCTGGCGACGCACTTGTATGGGTGTGGCAGGTCTGCATTTCTTCTCCGGCGACTCGAACTTTTCGTCCGTGCTTATGATCTCTTTGTCCAGCACCGCTTCAATGGGCTTGGGCAGCACCAGCGGCAGCTTGGACTTTGGCTGCTCTGGCTGCGCTTCATCGCTCGCCTTGCGCTTGATCGCAATGGGCATGGCCTCTGTAATCTTGCGCGGCGAGCGACGTATTGCAATGGGCGTAGGCTCTGTTACTTTACGTGGCGAACGCCTAAAGGCTATGGGCGTGGGCTTTAGCTCAATTTTTGCCTTGGGACTGTTTGAAGATGTTGAGGAGCTGGCACTCTGCATGGACGAATCGTTCTCTGCCTCCAAGTCTGCTTCGCTTGACTTTTTCTTTATTTCTATGCTATTGGGCTTGGTCTTCTCCTGCAGCGGCCTGCGCGCACTTTGGTCATGCTGTTTCTGTTTCCTATGCTTGCGCTGACGTTGTGGCACATTCTCTGTAGTCTGCGCAACAGCGCTGAGCACTTCATCCATTTGCTCATAACGCTCGCCCAGCTCCTGTGCGCCAAAGCTTATCAGCGAACAGAAGCCATCCGTGCTGGATACAATTAGCAAATTGCCATCATTAGACCACGCCAAATCCGTCAAGCGTGTGTAGTGTATGTTGGAGACAATGGCAAACGGCACAGGTTGCTGTGTGTCATAGAAGAACACAGAGTTTTTGGTGGCCACAGCATAAATCATGCGATAAGGCAATGTTATTATAGGCGGATTCTTGGTGACATTGAACGGACGCAGGCGATAGAGCACAGGAGAGCAACGAACAGCCACTGTATACTCATTTGGAAAAGGCAGCACAAAAGCTGGCTGACTTAGGTCGTAGCGACTGTACCCATATGTAGTATTTGTAGGTTTCATTACGCCATCGTAGTCTGTCACACCTGCCGGTGTGATCAGAAGTTTGCCATCGGGTGTAAAGCAGAGACGCCTAAAGAATGTCTGCAGCGTTCCATCGTGATATAAACGAATGCTCTTCTCATGCAGCTCATGTCCTGGCTTTACAGGCAACGTGGCTTTGTTAACCCTATGCAGCACACGTCGCGTTGTTGCATCAAAGATGCGCATATTCCTAACAAATACACGCAATATTAACATAACGACCAATTTATTCTTTTCGATTAGCCTCACTTACCTATCTGTACTCAAGGTAGCTATAAATTGATTGCACGGATCCCAGGCCACACCCTGCACATAGCCTTTGTGGTCATCCAAAATAGCCAAGGACTTGCCCTTGTGCACATCCCACAGCATTGCTGTGTTGTCCACCGAGCCAGTTACCAAAAACTGCGAGTTTGGCGCCCAACTCAAGTCATAAATATCTTCTCTATGGCCACGCAGCACCTTCAGTGTCTGCCACACTTCTTTATCCTGCTCGCTGTTGCCTTCACCATCCATTATGTTTACCACTTCATGCTCCGCCTTCTGTTTCCATATGAAAACAACACTCTCGTCATCGCCAGAAGCCAACAGCTCGCCATTGGGCGACCAGCGCACTGTATTGACGGCACGTTGATGACGCGACAGATCCGCCGCCAGCTCCAGCTCAATGCCACCGCTCTCGTCCCCATGGGTCACATACCAGATGAGTACGTGCGCATCGGTGCCACCAGAGGCAAGGCGGCACATTGCTGTAGCCGGCAAAGTTACGCTATTTGTCTGTATATCTACGCTTAGCACAGGATCACGGTTGTGCCAGGAGATTTCGGGTATTTTGCACTTCATTTCTATTTAATTACTTACTTAAACTGCTTATGCGAACTTTAAGGCGGGAACTTATTTTTCTTACACTTTCATAACCGCGAAGATGACACTACGTTACAATAAACAAACGCAAAAAATACCAGATTCATATTAATCCGAAAATACTGCTTTCGATAACTATTTGTATGACTGTGGTCACACTCAACTTACTGCCGCTGCTAAAATGGTAAACAAACAAAACGTTTTGCCAAATTTCCTAAATAAATAAAAATTGTTGTTGTTTTTAGTCCGTTACCTTGCACACAGACGTGGGTGATATCAAAATCGAACTTTTCGTCGAGGCTTGCCCCAAGGCGTGTGAGAATTTCCTGGCGCTATGTGCGAGTGATTACTACAGCGGCTGTTGCTTCATACGAAATATTAAAGGATTCATTGTACAAACCGGAGATCCTACAAACACCGGCAAGAATGGACAGTCCATCTGGGGCACTAAATTTGATGACGAATTTAAGGAAACTATAAAGGTAGTTTGATATTATTTAAAATGTACATATTAATAAGTATATCACATTTGTAGCACACGGACAGAGGCATGGTCTCCATGGCAAACAATGGTCCCAATGCAAATGCCAGCCAATTTTTCATTACCTATGCTGCACAGCCAAATCTTGACTTGAAATACACACTCTTTGGCAGAGTTATAGACGGCTTTGATGCACTCGATGAGCTGGAAAAGCTGCCTGTTAATCCCAAGAACTATCGCCCGCATGTGGATAAGAAAATCAATGGAGTAACGATACATGCCAATCCTTTAGCAGCGTGATTAAAGATAATAAACCATAGTAAATGCTCTATAATTTTTATATATTTTTTCTAGCACTTAATTTACATGATATTTTCTCATTTACAAACTAATTGAGAAACAGCAAATTGTGCATAAGCTGCTACAACTTTGACTTATAAATCAGCCAAGTTGTTGCATACACTTTTTGATCGTTTCATTATTTATAAATGTATAAAATTGCATTGCTCATTGCTTTTGCACTTAATTTGAACGCTTACAATAGACAAAATGTTTTGTTGATGATGATAAAAACGAACAACTAGACAAGTAAAAACAAATGCTAACAAGAATCTCGCAAGAGTTTCAACTACAAATAGGTCTAAAATGACATTATGTGGACGCGCCATTTGTGATTGGCTTAGCGGGCTTCGGATGATCCTTCATATGCTGCTCAAACATGCTGCGTATATCAGCCAAGGCCTGGCAAATGTTCTGCGAGAAACGATGTACATTCTGCAAAAACAAATTACAATTAATAAACTGAATAACAATATATAGTAAGTAAGCGTGCTAACCGTTTGCCCGCATGTGGTCTTGGCTGAGATATGGAAGAATATCAAATTTTCACCAGCAATGATGTAGGACACACCATAACCATCATCTGCAACTGGTCCAAAGCCACCGCCAGCGCTAATGCAGTTCGGATGCTTCTTCAGATCCATTTTTGGCGTTTGACCATGTGGTGTTTGACTAGTGGACAAGCGCCAGGGTTCGCTAAGCACTTCATTGAGGAACGGCGAGTCCACTTCCAGGTACTTGGAGACAACATATAGACAGAACAGATGACGATCAATGCCGCGACCGCACATGGCATCCTGATAGCCAAGCTGATGACGATCGCAAGCAGCCTGCAGCATCTCCACGCGTTTATCATTCTGCAAAAGCAAAGGCAATTTATAAATGGACACACATTCAATACAATAGATGCACTTACAGTTATGTTGGGATCCTGCATGGCTTTAACCCAAGCAGCGGATTCAATGGTGCAGGGACGCACAGTTTCAGTTCTACCCTCGCGGAAGAGGCGCGTCATGGAGGCTTCGTAGGTAAGCGAGAAGCGTCCCGCATCGCGATAGTAGGCTAGCTGCAGGGCCATTTGAATATAAGCATCTGGTGAGAGACGACACTTCTTCATGAAGCCCTTGCCGTATTCTTGGTGCACCAATATGCGCAAATCAACTTCATTCACAAGCTTAGTGGCATCCATGGTAGCCTCCTCAATCTGCGCAAGGCACGGCTTCAGATCCCAGTTGAGGCGCGTAGGAGTTGGTGGCTGGAACTCTGGCGTGCCTTTGGTATTGCCAGTCTCATCGTAGCTGTTAATTAGAAATGCATTTATTAGCATTTTATCTTACAGTTAATTTGCATAAACGAGCAGTTGTTAGTGCTTTGAAACGAAATGTTTTAGTTACATAGATAAGAGTAAGCTTGAAATGACTTTAAATGGAAGTCACTTCAATAGCAATGTATTGTTAGAGTTTAGTCTTTACCCATCGATATCATCACCAAATATATATTCCCATGTATGCCCCATAACCGGTGCGTCGGCCCTAAAAAAAACGTGTACATAATATAGTCAAGGGTTAAGACCACAACCAAGCTTAATATTAATATATAATAAATATATGTGCATAAACCAGTGTGCATTAATAATTTGCTGCAAGTCATTTACCCATCCGATACAAGATCGTCAACAATTAGATTCTCCCACATGTGTGAGGCGATGGCAGCGTCAGACCTTAATATTTAATTGCAAGTTCGGTTCAAAAATATATTTCGCTGCAGCTGAAATCTCAAATGTTTGTTGTGGCCTAGCAAACTAACAACTACTTACCAGGTGTGCTCAGCATTGAAGCCAACACGTCCATTGGTGCCCACGCAGACAGTGAAGCACTTGTCGAACCAACGATTGTAGCCATTGCCATGCAGCAGCTTCTTGCCAAAGTTGTCCAGCAGCTCGGGACGCTTCAGATCAAACTCGTAGGGCTCATCGTCCAGTGAGAGCACAAAGGCGGCGGATTCGATGGTGCGCAGCGAGACGCTGTTGACGCCACGAGAGAAATGTGTGTTGCGTGCTTCGGCCCACTTGGAGCGATTCCAGGCAGTCAGCGCAGCCAAATGTTCCTCACCCTCCAAAGGCGTTGCCTTGGCTTTCAAAATGTCCTCAATTTGACTGCCAAAATTCAAGTTTAGTTTCAAGAACAACAAAAGCTTTTCCATAACTTACATCTGCAGCTCGCAAGGACGCAGTATGCGTCCTTTGTAGTAGATAAGCATCTTGTAGTAGCAGCCCTGATGCAGCACCACAATATGATTGGAGTCCTTGTAATGCACAATGCGATCTGTTTCGAGTCCAGGCACGCGCGCTGTATTGAACGTGCGCTCGTATTGCCAGGAGCAAAGCGGTATCATGCCTTGCACCATAATGGGCTGCAGCTCCTGATGCTCAATCAGACGTCTGAAGTTCAGCAGCAGCGATATAACATTGGCGGCACGCGCCGCTTGATTGTTGGTGAGATTCATAAAGATGGCATCGGTGCCGTAGAAATTGCTATTCACACACAGCGGACCGCGACCGCGCAGATAAACATACTCCTCCCACCAATCGGACACATAGTTGGTGGACCACCAGCTCTTCAACACCAGATACCACTGCAGCTTCTTGCCAATGGTTTGCTCGAACTCCTTGGCCAAGCCCTGCATGCGCGCGTAGTTCTCATCATCCAGCAGCGGACGCACCGAGCGCAGATAACGCGACATGGTATCGTGCACCGAGGGCAGCGGCAAGCGCGGCAGCGAGCCTTGAAAACTGTACAATCCTGGCTTGTTCCAGCTGCTGAGCACGCGCACCACGGCCACCCACAGCATGGTGGGTATGGAGACACGACTGCCAGGCGCTCTCGACTCGTACATCCAGCCCTTGTATATGAGCAGCAGCTTCAGCGTGTAGCGCATGGTAAAGCATATGGATAGCCAAATAACAAGCGCGCATAGAAAGCAAGCGGTAATCTGCCAGTTCATCGTATTGGAGGGCAGATGCACCAGAATTTTGTTGGTTAAATTAAATGGCGCTTGGTAGCCTGCTAAGTGCAGGCCCAGCGCAATGGCTGTGATCAGCCATAAGCTTTGTATATGCGCCGGGTAAACGCCATTGCGTATGCCGTTCTGCAAATTAATTAAAATTAGCAATAATTTATTGTTTAGCTATGCAAAACTTACTCTGGCACGCGCCATGCGCTTTTTCCAGGAGCGCACGCCCGAGTTCCACACCAAGTTGAGCACCTCATGGTCATAGTTGATATCGAAGCCCTCGTGCGTGATCGCAAACGAAAAGGCAACGGCGGCATGGGCTTCAGCCATACCTCAATGACGCTGCAATTAAAAAACAGATGCATAATTAAGAGTTTGATTAGATTGAAGTGCCATCCAACAAGTAGCGCGTAAAATCATATTAACGGCCATTACACTTAATAATTATAAATTATATGGCTATTGTTCAGCTTATTAACTTGCATTATGGCTTAATTAATTTACGCGATAACTTGCAGTTATCATTGCGTATTCAATATGAGTCAAGTGCCCAAAAAGTTGCAACACCCTCTGAGCAGTCATTCCAATGTGCGCTTTAATCTGCACAGTGGTGTGGAGTTCATTGACAACAGGCACAAAAAATTAATGTGTCAGCTTTTTATCGCTATATTGATTTATATATTGATTGCAATCAAAAGTATCATAATGGCTAATTTTGATTTAAATTAGGCAGATCTCATCGTGACGAAACTAATCTAAGTAATATTTTTACTTATATTTCCCCATCACACTGCAATTTTAAATTGTGAAATTTTCTTCTCAGCGCTTATAAATAAATATATACAAATTTATGCAGCCCAAACCAATTAATCAAATTTTTCAATAATTTGCATGCAGATGCTTAAATCTATTATATCTTGAGTTTTCATCAACATCCGGCCTACTGTGCGCCTTGTGGCTTTTGTACTTTGATATTGTTTACTCGTGGCGGCAATTAAATGCACTTTTTGCATTTTCTATATAAAAAAATTATATATTTGAGCGATGTCATAAGCGCGTTTTTTATTTTTTATATTCTCACTTCAATCAATTGTTGATTGACGTCATTAATCAACGCCGCCCGCGTTGATAACCCCGAAAAAAAAAGATGCCAGACTCAAGTCGCTCTGTCTGTGTTCCAGAACTTCTGTCTAGCTGGCAGCACTTGCTCTTTGTTAGAGTCTTCGGCGTGCGCAGTTCTATTAAACAGATTGATTGAAAGAAAAATAAAGTAAATTGAGTGCTGAGTGTTGAGCTCGAGTGTTTCTCTCTATTTATGCATTGTAATTGTTTATAAACAACAAGTGTGTGCAACGTTTGATTCTTGTGTGGGCATAAGTTATCATTAGCTTAAACCTTGATTAACTTGAACTCAAGACAAAACGAGAGAAGGCCAAAGTCACTAAAAAACGAGCGACAATAACAAACCACAAACAAACACAACACAATGAACAGTTTTATTTTCATTTGACCTAGTTTTGTTTTGTATGCGATCGCACAACGCGGCGTATGCGTAATTTTATTTTATATTTTGGCAGACGATCGCTACCGGCTTTTAAATTATTTATTTATTTTATATGTGTGCGGCGGCGACGACAATAACAAGAAATAGGAATACATAACATGCCCTCCTTGTATGATTTTTATGCAGCGCTAGTCCAAAGTCCGATTATTTATTTGTTTATAGCTTGCAAATCTATTTAGATAATGTATTTAAATTGGCACAAATTAAAGGGCTTAAGCAGTAATTTGCTTGAGATTTAACCTTGTCTAACACTTGCGTGGGTTTTATATAATACGAAACTAGAACTAGAAAATCTCTAGAAAAGAAAAAACAAGCTGATAAGCAAGCATCAAGTGGCTCAGTGCTTATCGGCAGTAATTTGCAAATTATATACAATATATATATAGTTTTGGGTTGCTCACACTCAAGTGAATGTAAAAGAAAATGCAATGCAATGAAACTCAATTAATTGACCTTCAATTGGCTGCGTTTTTAGCTAGAAAAACAAACAGGAAAACAAACCTTTAGTTGTATTGTATTTCAAACGACAATAGGCAGCATTCAATTTACAATTAAAATGTTAAATAAATACACTTTGGTGTGCGCTTATGCACATAAAACACGAAATCACAAAATAGTTTATTTTTAAATGGACTTTGTAACGTTAAGAAAATACTAGACAAGCAAACAAACTTGATCGCTTGAGCGCCGAACGTCAACTGATTGAGCTGCGTGGCGGCGAGCGCATGGGGTCTGGCCGGCATTCAAATACAGCAACAGATACAGAGACAGATACACAGATATAGTCAGATATTGTACGTGTGCAGATAAGACATGTGTGCATGTATTTGTTTGCCTGCTGCGTCACAGGTTCACACACAAGAAAGAGGGGCTCGCAGTCCAAAGAGAGACACTAGAAGCGACTATTGACCGCCGGTTTTATCAGCAATTCTTCTCCAGTGCAGCGCCATTCCTTCCGAGCTACACATGTATATAAATTTATATTTATGCCACGCACTTCCAATTCACGCACACAACTTAGCTCGGGCTATCCATTTATTTTCTTTGTATGCGTATGCGTAACTATAAAAATAGCTTGGGGCTGGCTAGATGGGAATAGTAACGAGATAAATAAAAACTGTTGGGCGAACTCTCACGGAGCGCTGGTATAAAAAAAAAATATTTATATGCGCTTGGGCACTTGGAATAATACGCTAATAAATAAAAAGCCAGGTTTGTGTAAATAATAATTGTGAACTTTGAGCCGCCAGCAGCTGCGCGAATTCTCGATTCCCACATGGGAAAGATAACAGCAGCAATGCCGCAAAGTTTTATATTCCAAATAAAATAGTAACAACGCTCTCAAGTTAAGTTTCGAAATATTCCTGTCGTTCACATTCTAATCATTAGATACTTGTGGAATCTTTGCGCTTCACTTTTCAGTTGATAGCACTTTTATCTGCGTACCTGTAACTGTTGTCAAACTTTGCCCATATAAATAATAGTACAAAAAAATAGTCAACAATGATTAGATACGACTAAGATTATTATAATTTCGTTTATTGCTTGTTCCAAAGTTGCAAAATATAGGCCAAAGAATCGCAATATGCTTAAGCAAAACGCAATAAATAGCAGTCAACTATGGGGGGCTACGATTATTTGGGCACGCGGTTTGATAAGTCTCGAGTGCTACTGAATTTGATTGTGAATTAACCTACAGCAATATAAATGACGCATGATAATAGACTGTTCGATATTTTTGGCAGACAGCCCCAAAAAAAAAAAAAAAAAATAGCGCGCTTATCAGTTAACATATTTATTTATCAAACACCTTCAAGGCAGTCTGGGCAGAAATGTTTATGAAGGCTATTTATCGTTTGCTAAAACTTATAAATAAACAGCTAAGAAAGCCTTGAGAAAAGTTGAGCTTAAATAATTTCATGTTATGAAGCCCAAAGCCCCACGATGTTGGGCATGTCGGCTCTTGTCTTGGGTTGGACTTTGAACTTTAAGCAAACTTGAAATGCGCCAGCTCACGTATCTCATGTATCTCTCTCAAGCGTGTGCGAGTTAAATTTTTAATGCGCCAGCCCAGCCACTTAATATCATTTGTAATCTGCATTATCAAAATGTAAATATGCTTTTAATGCAAATTTAGAATGCACAAATTTTAGCTAAACTTTCCATTATAGAAATGTTGTAACATTTGTTTGGTTTAGTCGTGCATGATGTTGTCTAGTAGTTTCGCCATTTGTTGTTGTCTTTTTCAATTAGTTCATGGCATTCACTCGCTGAGAGAGCGCGCTACGAGTCGGGCTTGCTCCCACACAAGTGCAGCACCTGTTTACATTTGTATGTGTGCGAGTGTGTCTGTGTTGTTTACATGGCTTTTATGCTCTCACCCACTCAAACGGAGAGCAAGCCGCCAAGATAACTTGTTGTGGACTTTGTACTGCGTTGAGCGCGCAAAAGAAAATCAAAAATAAAAAAAAACATTGTAGTATTAAAAGAAGCAACAATAACAAATGCTGCAGAAGCATATTTGTGTGTTGTAATAATTGTTATTTTATATTTGGACGCTGTTTTTTCACAACAAGTTTCCGCTGCTTGACTGTGCGTGTGTGTGTGTGGAAAATTTAGAGAGAAAAAAGAGGGGCCTGCTTATGACCCAAATAACAAAAACAGGTTGCAGTTGTTATTGATATTAAGCAATGCGCTGTTCACTAGGTTGCTGGGGCACCCAATGAAAATCAGCTCAAAGCTAAAAATTAACTACACACAAACGCATGAATATGCTTGTGTGTGTGTGTGTGTGTAAAGCCCTTAAGAGGTGAATGTACGGCGCTTGCGTGAGACTTGGAACTGCCTTGTCAAGATACAGACATACACACATATGCAAAAAAAAAGTTTACGCACAACAACAATAAAAAACACGCTTCACTTACGTACTTTCGTATTTAAACCCGTTTCAATTGCAGCCAAATTGTTGTCGAAACCTTAGGCTTAATCCAAATGCGCTTAATTTCAAAATAAACACAGGCAGACGGGTACCCAAAATGAAAAACAACAGCAAAGCAAAGCGAACAAAACACGCGCGCAATGTTGTGTGAGCAACAACGGCAGAAAAGAGACTGAGGAGCGGGCTTGAGCCGACGCCGCAGCACGGCCAGATGCACAGAGAGCGGAGCGTCACCTATGCACGACCATATGATCGAAGCTCTTTTGCTAACTGTGTGTGTGTGTGTGTGTGTGTGTGTGTGTGGGGTGGGAAGAAAAGAGTGCAGACTACAGTTAATGTACTTTTTAATTACAGTTTTGATTACTGGTAGGTTTTTATAGAAAACAGCTGAGAAAATTTAAGAAATATCTTGTCTTTTGTTGCAAAACTTAAACTAAGCACATGGCTGCGACGCATGTTTTGTGTGTATGTATGTGTGTGGAAGCTCTTTGTTTATGATTCAACAGGCTCTGCCTTTTGTTCCTTTTGCTCTCCTCCAGCACTCGAGAGTCCGCGTATGCTGACATCGTATACGACTTCCTCAATTTTTTTCACATCATATTTCAACGCATCAAAACGCTTTCGCAGTCCATCGTTTTTCAAATTCAACAGACGAAAGCCTGTGTTGAGATCACCAATGAAATGCGAAATATTGAGCGGGCGCTCGTAGTCGCCCATTGTAACGGAATTTGTGGCAAAGCGTGACAGTTCCGAGGCCAACATTAGAATGCCAAGCAAATAATCCTCAATGTCCAAGTGGAAGCCATCCGCTTGTTTGATTTTCACTATTGGTAAATGCATTACAGTTGTTTATTTACATGTCTATATTGATTTTGGCTGTATGTACTTACGACCAAGCATTTCGGCTGCTGTCTCACGCGCCACCAAAAAGCCCGCCTCCAGGTAAATTACCAACGCAATTAGAAACACCAAGCGCTGAGTAATGTAGGTCCAGTGATCTGAATAGCTGTACAGAGAGTTGCTATAGAACTGTAAAACAAAAGAGACGCCCACTTACCGGTAATATTGGCCAGCCGGTACCAAAGCAGACAGCTTTTGATATTTTTCAGCGCAGGCCGCAATTTGCTTGCGTGCCAAGCCGCAAGCATTGCCAACTAAATAAAAGCATGTACTAATTAGCATTTAGTTTAAGTTAAAAGCACACAGTTACTTACTTTTGCTTAAATCAGAATGTATCACCTGCAGTTTAATGGTGGCTTCCTTTGACAGTTGCTCAATTTCACGCACCACGATGCGAATGTTCTGCAAAAGTTCATTTCTTTTATTTTAGCAAATCAAATATGTTAATGCTTGCACTTACCTCACGTAGCTCCTGTTCATTGTCTATATATTTTTGATAATTTGAAAATACCTCCATATTTACGAAATGCGACATTTTGTTGCTATTTTGTTTGCGCCTGTTAATGCTATAAACTTTCTGTTATGACAATGTTAATGCGCGATAAACAGTGTGAACGCATTCCAACTGCTATGAATATATCGATAGTCAGCAATCTCCTCTCTAAGCAATTTACAGCTGTGCATTCTCGTTAGTGTTTGTTGCGTTTTGTTAATTGTTTAATTGAAAGCTTTTTAAATTGCACACAATGTCCTACGTAAGTGAATGATGAAGCTTTTTTTTATATGAAGAACAACTAATAATTTGATTTTTGCCTTTAAAGGGCTACAATCCTTATGCCCAGCCTGGCGGAGCCCCACCACCTGGTGCTTTTCCCCCGCAGCAGCAGCAGCAACAGAGTCCTGCTTACCAATGGTTTGCTATGGTGGACAGGGACCGTTCGGGCAAGATTAATGCCGAAGAACTTCAAGCGGCGCTGATCAACGGGCGTGGAGAAAAGTTTTCGAGTCATGCATGCAAACTTATGATAAGTATGTGAAATTATAAACTAGAGTATGGGTATCTATGAGTCAGATGTTTCTATTTTGTACGCATGATTTATATAGAACGCTGCTTTATGAACTCAAATATTTGCCAGCAGTCCAAAAATACATATGCGCTGAAGTTCACACGTGCATATTTGTTTAGAGTGACGGCGCTATCTTGATAAACATTTGTTTGTTTGTTTATACAATGCTTAATGTTTCTTATATTTATTACTTTGCCCCCAGGTATGTTCGACAACGACGCTAGCGGCTCTATCGATGTGTACGAGTTCGAAAAACTATATAACTATATCAATCAATGGCTGCAGGTCTTTAAGACCTACGATCAAGATAGCTCAGGTCATATCGAGGAGGGCGAACTCACTCAGGGTAATAGTGAAAGCTCTTTAAACACGCTGTACTGTCGACTAAAACGTTTTTTTTATACTCACAGCATTTACTCAAATGGGCTTCCGCTTTACGCCCGAGTTTATCAACTTTCTGGTGAAGAAGAGCGATCCGAATACACACAAGGAGGTGTCTGTGGACCAATTTATTGTACTGTGTGTGCAAATTCAACGCTTTACCGAGGCATTCAGACAGCGTGATACGCAACAGAATGGCACCATCACCATAGGCTTTGAGGACTTCCTAAGCGTTGCCATTGGATGCTCCTACTAAGGCAGATAACAACTCAGATCCTCGCTTTTTACACACGTAGCCTTTACAAATGCAATTTGTTATTCCTTTCACAGTGCATTTTGTTCAATTTAATATGGTCCATGTTACATTTTATATTATTGCCTACACATACATTTATCGTAATCTCCGCCTTAACAGATTGCAATTTGTTTATTCCAATCATTTATTGTAATCTCCCCCGCAACACACATTGAGTATTGTTATCACAGTTTTGACTCACTTTAAGTACAAAATCGCAATAAATAAAAAATATATATGCATATATTTATATTTGTAAATGTAAAAATGAATGCGTTTTATTGAAATTGTGAACATTTTGCATCGTTTAAAATTAATACATGTCTTAAAATTTCATTTGCTTATAATCAATTTGAATGTTTTGCAGCAGTTGCACTGCCCAAGTGTTCCAAGAAAAAGTCTTCGTTGGTATTCAGTTCAGTATTATATGGTAAAAATCGACAAATCTTATATATATAAATGTAAAAGTATAAAATATAATAAAGTACATTTGGATTAAAGAAATAATTGCGTTTTTGGCTTGGGACTTGCATAATAAGTTTTTCTTCTCTTCGCTTTTATCATTTTTTTTTTTGTTTTGTTTTTGTTAAAGTAGGTATACAATTATAAAATATAAATCCTAAAAATACGATATACGATTTCAGTCTTAAGAGTCGATGAATGGATTTGGTTGTTGAAATATTAAAACGATTTACGAACTCAAAAATCAGTCAAAATTTTTAGAACTAATATGGCAGAATTAAAGGATATGGTGGGAATACACATAAATATATAAAATAGAGATCTTTGGGTAAATGATAAATAATGAAAGTTAAGGCAAGAATTTTCATTAAATTAAAATCAGATGATATAAGCTTAATTCATCTGTGATTACATAAAGAAAACGCGCATTATTTTGGTATTTTATTTTGTTTAAAGATATATGGCTTTAAGTGCTACGAAGTCGATTAAAAACATAATTGAGTTGTGCACAAAATAAATGGCGCAACTTACAGGAAAAAATACGTACAAAAATAATTTCTTACAAGCATATAAAATATCATTTGCAAAAAATATCAACGACGACAGCTATATGGAAATACAATTTAAATATAAAAATCAATGTGTTAAATAATACGTTTTGTGTTTTGCTGCTCAAAAATATTGTTGCTTAATACTTAATGTTGTTGATTTTGATTAAATGCTTGATTAGAATTGCTTGCACTGCTTACACATACAATTTTATAAAATTATTACAATTAAACATAATATATATTTTCTTTTTTTTTTTTTTTGGGATGACACATAATGATGACAAGAAATAATTCATAAGATAATGTTTTTTAGACAAATTAAAAGTCAGACATAAAAAGTGACTGAACAAAATTGGAAGTGACAAATGTGTGCAATGTTTGATCCCCTGCTTTGAAAAAAAACCCGCCCAATTATTTGGTATAAATCGCTTTACTTATTGCAATCAATAATCAGTTTGCCCTGTTGCGAATCGTCGGAAATGGAGCCGCTCAAGCTTCTGCTGCTGCTGCCGTGCTCCATTTTCATCGAGTACTTGACATCACCATCGACATCATTCTCCATTTTTATGGAGTACTTGGAGCGACGCTTGCTAGGCAATTGCGGCAGATCCGTGTGATGCTTGCGCACATGGACGCCCAGATTGCCGCGCTGCTTGGACTTGTAGGGGCAGTAGGGGCACTGATGCGCCGGCTCCTTGCCGCCGCATTCAACATTCTCGTGGCGACGCAAGGTGGACTTCCAGCGATACTTTTTGCCGCAATGACGACACTCATAGACGGGCTCACCATCCACGCCAATGCCATTGGGGCTGGTGATGCTGCAGTTGCTGCTGCTGCCGCCGTAATCGCTCAGCGTGAACTCCAACTGGCGAAAGGCCTGCGCCTGCACATCTTTCATCGAACTGTTGGCGGTGTTGGCAAACATGCTCATGGAGTAGTTGCCCACAGAGTTGGACTGATCCATTAGCTGTATATCATCAAAGGCAGCATAGCGTGCATCCTCCTCATCTTCGGTGGAGGAACCCGGTTCATTTTCACACTCCGAGTGACGCAAGCCGCGCTGCTGCTGCTTGCGCAAAAGATTCTCCAATATTTTCGTTGGCGTTATTTCATTCACACTCAAATTGTTGTCCACATCCTCCTTGATGCGCTGCGTTGGCGCCTGTTGACGCAAAATCTCTTGGGCACGCAGCTGCTGCTGGAAGCTGTGCAGCCCATTGCGCATCAAAGCCTCAGCTATGGTCGCGGCTGCGGGCTTCGGTTGGGCTGCCTTGTTGGCCACCAGCACAGAGGTGGGTATGGCTGTTATAGTTGGCAGGCTAAGCTCTGCAGGCACATGGACGCCAGCCGCTGTCTTTATTGAGTATTTTGGGCGTGGATGAAATGTGCCAGCGCCAGCGGCAGCGCTGCGTTGTTGCATCTCATCAGCCATCAAGTTTTTTGAAGCCGTCTCTGAGGCAGCTCCATAAACCGCAATCGCTGCTATGCTCGAGGGTTCCAGTGTCTCAGCCGAGGTGGGCGACACCTGACCGTACTTACTCAGCTCGGTGTGGTCCTGTTGCTTGGGCGCCTTGGCGGCTTTGGTTTTGTAAAACTCAAAGAGCATATCAGACACCTCGGACACCGACAGACGCTTGCGTCGTGGCAACTGCAGCTTTTGCTCATCGCGCTTGGCATTGAGTATGCTGCGCTGTAGGCCACGTTGGATTTCGGTGGCAACCAGAGCTGGTGCTGTATTCTCCTTGCGACTCAAATCTGTAATTGATAACATTTTACATTAGTTGCTTGTATACGTAAGAATATTCAACAATTGTAAGCTGTGCATAATAATGATGACAAATGAAAAAGCAAAATGATGATAAAACCTGAACTCTGCTGGTTTGTTGTAAGTTAGTTTGCAAAACAAAATGTGTTAGTAACGCATGCAAAAGTAGTTAAAAAAAAACACAAAGTAAATGCTACAAATAATTTTAAAAACACTTTTATATATTGAACTTTTATTAAAATAAAACACATGTAAATGAAAATTTGTAAGCCACTGAGTGAATATTTTTTTTTTTGTGTGGTTTGCTTGCAAATGAAATGATATTGATGTTGGTGCTGCTGTGTTGTTGTTGTAGATGTTGTTGTGATTTGTGATGAGTGGTTTGTAACCTTAACCAACTTAATAAACGTAAACGTTACCTGTGGCACATCTAAAAGATATAAGAGAAATAGATTAGTTACACTTGTTAAAAAAACACAAATTGAATATATTATATCACAGCTGCAAGCCCCAGGCACCTGAAAAATAAATAAAAAAATATTAATTAATAATAGTGAGCTTTGTTTATAATAAAAGCGCAGTTTCGTTTGCTTGTGGGCGTTGCATAACATTTAAAACACTTTACACTGCACTTTAGCTTTGCTAAAAGCTTCACTAATTTGTTAGCTACCACCCACGCCTGAGCAGGCGCTTGGAAAAGCGTCTGCACGGCAACACAAACGAAACTGCACTAGAATCGACTGGCAGCTTAACAATTTTCCAAGCACCAATGATGGCCGAAGCGCAGGCAAACGCATCCTAAAAATCCCAAAAGGCCTGCGCAGCTGCAACAAATGCAGGCAAACACAACAACAACAAATTGTATGTTCGGGAAAATTCTAGTTTTCATGCATGTGTGTGTGTGTGTGTATCTGTTGCTGCTTGCGCAGCAAGTGTACCCTAGGCTTAAGCCGCTATCCTCGTCTCGTATCCTTGATTTATTTTTGTACTCTTTGCTCTAATGTTCGTTTCGTTTTTCTACCTACGCCTAACTTTGCGCAGTGGGATGTGTCTAGCGCATTCTATTTTCTATTTCTGGCATACATCGAACAGGCAGCGAACTTTCTCTGAGAGCGCAAACGTGTGGGCAGCATGTGGAGAGAGTGAGAGAGCGAGAGCGAGAGCGCTAGCGTGAAATGAAAAGCATTTGCGCAGGCGCAAGAGCACAAGCTGCTGTTAGTATGTGTGCATGTGTGTGTGTGTGTTTACAGCTTCCGGTGGTGTTTATTTACTTTCATACACAGCTGTTGGTTAATGCTCATTTTGAAAAAGTGTAAAAATTTCAAGGTCAGCGCTTAAATTCATGGAATTCAAGCTCATTAGCGGCTCAGCGATTTCAATCTAAATCCACTTGAAGCACAAGCTTGAGATATTTTATAGTAACAACAGTTAGTCTGAAATAATTAGCAACGCTTGCAGCGCTTCTCAGAATTTTACACAAATTTATGTAGCTTCAAAGCAATGTGTACCCTTAAAACTTCTGCCTGTATTTGTATCTATAGCTGTGTAGCTGTATCCTGTGCGCTTTGCGAAGGCAAAGCCCAAAAGGAAATACAGAAAATTCAGGCACGCATGCGTGGCTTGCCATTTGGAAAAACTGCTGGAAACATCTTTCGTGGGAAGCACAAAGCAAAAGCCGCAGGCCAACGGAAAATTCTGCTCGCACACAAAGACAAAGCGAGCGAGCGAACGAGAGAGAGAGAGCGTAAAACTTATTTTTAGAGTATTTATATACTTTACTACGTGATTTATCTGCGGCTCGAATGTTTTTCAAATGCCGTTTTACGCATGTGTGTGTGTGTGTGTGTGTGGGTGAGCGAGAGTTTTATCAACAAAGCAGCGCTGCCTAGTACAGTCCAGTTGTATGCGCTTTGTGTGGTTTGGCAAATATTCCATGGCCTATGAGTTTTCAATTCAAGGTCAAATTAGTAACCACCCCTTGTGCTAAGGATACATGCACACAAAGATTTATATGAAACCTGTTTTCTTTTAAAGGATTAAAAGGTTTTGAATTGCAATGTATGCCAATTGTTTAGCAAGAAAAACATTTTTAAGATAGGTTTATATAGATGCGTAGATTAGATTGCAATGCTATTGCTTTTTTAACAAGAAAAATTACTAAATATATTCACCTGTTCCATATAGTTATGGTATAATAATAATCTGTAAAAGAAAATTGAATAAATTAAAAATAAAGCAAAAAATATAAAATAATAAATACGCACCAAAGTTTTGAATACGTCTGGCAGCATGAAAATAAATAAATAAAAAATTAAATTAAAACAAAATTTACAAAATGTATGTCTTAGCCTTTTAAATAAATAACAATATTTTAATTTGTTCTTAGCTTTTTATTTTTTAGCAACAGGTATAAAAACTTAAGTTGGTCCTCAGCGTGTAATAAACCCTAGACATATAACCCTAGGCACATAGTAATTAATTGACTATACTATTAGTTGCTCGCAACATAAAAAATGCTGGAAAAAACGACTTTGTTTCGTAGAATACATACGAGTGTTTGAGTTCTAAGCGAGTGCTTATATATACTTAATATATATGTAAATAATAAGTTTAAATATACGTTCTTCATTAGCTGCTTGCATAAGTATTTAATTTTTGGTCTCTGCATATTCAAATTTGGTAATTTTTAGTTTTTCATGTGGAAGTCCAATCGACAGTTTACAATTCAGCCTTTGTTCCATTTCACTTAAATTAGCAATAACTAGTAATTTGTTGAATAAGAAAAGCGCAGTAATTGTTGTTTGATATATAAGATAATAAAGGACTCGAAGTTAAATCAAAACTGAGTGCTCCTTTCTCATGTGCTCATTGAGAAAAGCCTGGGAGCGATAAACGCGCGCACAAAGCGGACAACGATTCGATTGCGGATCGTACTGCGCGCTGCGCTTGGAGCTCTGACGTGGCAGCTTGCGTCCTACCACCAGATTGCTAGTGTCTAGATGCAAATTCTGTGGCAAATGCGGCACCAAGTGCTGCAACGAACGTGCTGTTGATATGGAAGCCAGTTGCTGTAGTGCTATCAAAGCATCTGAATTATTGACAGGCTTTTTAATATTGTTATTGATGCCACTGCTAGGCTTGTTGTTGTTGATCGTATGCAAGGGCTCATCATTTTCACTGATGGACGATGTGGGCGATTTGATGCTCTTGGAGGTGCTGGGCGAGTCCTGGCCACGCAAATTGTACTTGCGACTTGTATGCACTGCAAAGAGAAAACAATTGTTGGCAAATCAAAATAAAAATAAAATAAGAGTTTATAAAAAGAACAAAGTTAAAGAAATATATATATAAAAAAAATGCACACTTAATGTTAAAGTATTTACAGAAGAAAAAAAAATAAAAAGAAATGCATTTTTTATCATATGCGAGTTTCTTTTCTCAAAGTTTTATTTACATAAAAAATTCATTTGGTTGTAGCTTTTGGCATTAACGAGAACTTGGCTATATATATAAACAAAAAGTGATTTTGGCTGCCATGGCCTAACATATATCAATATCAGCTTCATTTTCCACTTTGATTTCAGACGTATACAGATACTCCAGCGCCTGAGATTGTCGACTGGAAGCGCGGCTAGTAGCAACAGGTGCTGGCGTTGTTGTATTTTGCTTTGGTTTCTGCTTATGTTTTTGCTTCTGCCGCTGCTTTTGCTTCATCTTTTGCCTGTACTTGAGCTCAGCGGCCAGCTCAGTTTCATGCAGCTTACGATGGCGATTAAGATGCGAGCGTCGCTTAAACCATTTGAGGCAATAATCGCACTGGAAGCGCTTAAAGTCCTGGCACTCCTCACGCTGATGCAACAGCAGGCGACTCGTTGTATTGTAATAACGTCCGCATTGGCACAATAATTGATTCTTGGGTCCATGGCGCTGGTAACCTGCAGCAAAGAGAAAATGGCACAAGAAACGGCAGCGCATAAGACATAGCTTAAGTAACTAAATGTTAAGTAAGTGTTAGCTTAGACTTAGGTTTAGGCACAGATGATAGCTGGATGAATACAAATTGTTTTGTTTTATACTCTGCATGTTTATTAATTGTTAATGGTTCAAACTAAAATCTAGGCATACTATATACTTTCAACATATACTTGGCAGCAGCAGCAGTCAGCGTATAATCCTGGCAAGCGCAGCGCCCTAGAAAAAGAAATTCATATTAATAATAATCTTGGCATATAAATTAGTTATAGGCATAGTAATAGACTGGGGCAGCATTAGTTGTAAACATTTATTTATTGTAAGTAAGTGACACAAGTTAAAAGTATTAACGACAGATTGCACATTCATGTTAGGTATAGCCAATTTGATTATGATAACTACTACGCTTGAGCAGCAATACAAAGTACAAGTTTTAAAATCTAAACGACTAGTTTAGTGAGTTCATATACACAGACGATTAAAAGTTAGACAACAACGAAAACTACAGCTTACACTAAACTACTACAGCCCTTTATTTATATAAACAGCAAGTTTATTCAGTTGCTTAGCAGCAATACATCGCCAGTTTCCGAGTGCTTTTGATTCATATGTTTGCGCAGATCGGATTTGTATTTGCATTTGTGCGGACAATGCGGACACTTGAGCGTTGGCTCAACGCCACATTCGTAGTTCTTGTGGCGCTTCAGTGAGCCCTTGATTTTGTAGGTCTTGCCACAAACATTGCAGGCGTATTTGGCATCATCGAGCGACGACAGCTCGCTAACCTGTTGCAGCGCCATTGTGGCATGATGCACGCCACTTAAGCCATTTACATAGATTTTGCTCGCTTGCTGCTGTTGCTGTTGCTGTTGCTGCTGTGCATCTTCGACGCAGTGCAGCTTATGCATATATTCTTCTTCATAGTCGCTGTGCTGCTGGTTTTTCATAGCTTCCAATTCGAGCTCACGCTCTGCTTCATCTGCATCGGTTAGCAGCAGCTCAGAGTTGTGCACTACAGTGGCAACCACCTCATTGTTGTTGCTGCTGGGCGCCATGGCAATGCTAGTTGCACCATATTGCATAACATCGCGCAGCAGCAGCTTATCCTCTAGTCTTGAAGTATCTATTTTGATGTACTCCGGTCTGGACTGCGGCGCTTGTTGCTGCTGCTGCTGCTGTAACGTTAGTTGCTGGCGTTGTTGCGGCTGCTGCTGTTGCTGCTGCTTAACAATTTGTATGGTTGTTGCCTGTGGCTTGTTGCTGTTGCTTTTAGTCAAAGCGGGTATTGTATACTGTATGTTGCCCGTGGGATTGCCCAAATCATCTGGCGGCAGCTCGACGACAACTGTAGCGCCCGACAACAAGTTGCTGGCGTTGCTGCTGCTCAAGGACTGCGCTGTGCTGAGCGTTTGATTCTGCGCTGTTGAGCCTGCTATGGAATATGGCACCGTTTCCAAAATAGTCCAGTAACCATCTATAAAGAAAATGTGAAGTGTGGCGCATATTAATATTTTTATCAATATAAATAATGAATGCAAAATAATTACATAACAATTGTAGCTCCAATTCAAACTGTGCTGTGTTTGTTTCTGTGTTGTTGGTTGTGCTTTAAAAATTAAATAAACTGCAAATAAAATGTAAAAAATATACAAAGCATAGAGTGTAAAATAATAATTGGGCTGTTTAAACGCAAGTTTTGTTGCTAGACTATTTATAGTTATATGCTTTATTCTCATATATATGACAAATACATATACACATTTAGTAGTTTATATATTAAGTATAAAAATGTACACAACATTTGCTTTGCTTCAGTTTTTGTAAATGGTTTTGTTTTCAACATGCAAGTACAGTTAACATACTTGGCTTAAAATATGTATGCATGGTGGAATATTATATTATATAGTGGCAAATAATGGCGCTTAAGTCTTTGTTTGCTTGACTTGTTTGAAACAAATTATCGTATTTTGAACAGCAATTGTTGCTGGCAAGATTATTTGAGCGAGAAAATTGAGTTGCGTATATTAAAAATTAATTTTGGTCTTGGACCGTTCAAATTTAAACACGGAATGCGCTCAGAGTTAACTTAAGTGTGTGTGTTTTGTTTAAAAAAATATATATAGTTTATTTATTGATTTTACGTTAAGTCTGACTGTGTTAGATTTAATTTGTTAAGTAATTTGTGCGTTGTGCGCAGGAATGTGGACATGCTTGATTGAGATTGCCACAACAACTGGCTAAGTTTAGTTGCTTAGACTATACGATATACAAAGCTATTCACGTGCTTGGGCTGAGCTCACATTATTTTGGAGGTAGCAGTAGTAGCAGCAGCAGCAGCTAAGGCTGCTCCACTATATTTTGTGTTTTCATTTGGTAAACATTTCACATTACGCCTCAATTCTTAACACACACAAATGGACAAACAGCCGACGCGCTTAGCCATCCTCATCATAATCATCATCATCCTCCTCGCTCTCCTGCAGCATGGGCACAGCCGTGATGGTCAAATCACGTCCAGCCAAATCGAAATTGATCTCACACAACGCTGCAGCCAGCTCGCTATCCATGCCGCCGCCCTCAGCATCCTCCTCGACGCCATCAACATCGGCATCCTGCTCATTATCATCATTGCTCTGATCATCCTCGTTACGTATCAAATACAAACTCTCCTCATCATTACGCAGCCGCTCATAGAGCATGCAATGCTTGCGCTTAGCATGTCGCAGCACATGATCCTTGCGACGCGAGCGATACTCGCAGGATATGCACTTGTATTTCTTCTGCTTGAGGCAATACTTGCGCACATGCTCCTGCAGCTTCTGATGCGATTTATAGTAACGATTGCAATGCTTGCACTGCATAAAGGAATCACGAGAAAGGCTGCTGCTGCTGCTGGCGGCGGCGCCTGTTGCATGCAACGCGCGATTGGCGACGTTAGACTGTGTTGCAGTCGTGTTGCCGCTACTGTTGTTGTTGTTATTACTGCTGCTATTGTTGTTGTTATTGAGATAGCCATAGTAATCGCCAACGGCATCTTGATTGCTGCTGCTGTTGGGCGCATGACTTGTGGTGTCCACGCCCAGCAGACTGCCCAGTATGGGATAGATGTCTGCTTTTGTTGTAGAGGCGCGCGCATTGAAATAAAATTAAAATGAAAAATTAAAAAAAAAATAATTAAAGCAAAAGTAAATAAAGTCAAACAAAATCGGTAAAGAAATAAAGACAATAC
The DNA here is from genome assembly GCF_011750605.1 of Drosophila busckii. NCBI lineage: Eukaryota > Metazoa > Arthropoda > Insecta > Diptera > Drosophilidae > Drosophila > Drosophila busckii. The sequence continues at coordinate 11,200,765 of NC_046605.1, read as the reverse complement.
TTAAGTGTTTAATGCTACTACCCGCTAGTTAAGTTGTGCTTGTGTGTGTGTGTGTGTAACTATGTGTGAGAGATTTTAGCAGTGAGCTGGACAGTTCCCAGGCGTTGATGCTGATGATAATGATGATGATGATTTGGCTAGAGCGATGCAATGATGATGATTAAGCTCGTTAGCTGCGTCAATATTAAAAAAAACAATAACAGTTACATTAAATATATTTACACATACGAAATTAACAACTAGCTTTGCACCTTTAGTCATAAAAAAACACAAAACAATAAAAAGTTATTCAACTGTTGCATGTGCTAACAAATAACTACAACAATCAGCAAATATATAATTACATAGGTTTATACTGGATATAGTATATATATTTAGGCACTATAATTTCACTTTTTAATGACTTATATACAATACAACAATTTATGCAGTTTTTTGCGGCACACAGTCACAGTCACGCTCATTATCCTTTTCATGTCCTGCGCTTCATTTGCTTCAGCAGCATCTAGAAAAAGAGAAAAATCCATGTTAGTGCTAATTATTAAAAACAAATCACAACGCTGCAAAGAATTCTTGTTTAAAAAAAAACAGTACATTATTTTTTTTTCTTTTTTTGTTTTTTAATATATATTTAAATTTAGTTGGTTTTTCCTTTCATTTTTTTTTTTGTTGTTTTTCTTTTACTTATAACAATTAAATCGTTTTCTTCGTTTTACATTTTCACATTGTTTTTCAACTTGTTTATTTATATATCATAAAATTGTTTCACAAAATGTTTTTAAGGCGATTTTCGGCTCTATACACATACATATTTATATAACTATATATATCAGTATATATATATATATATATATATATATTATTTATTTGTGTTGCTAAACGTTTCGTTTGGTTGTTAATAAATGACTTAAGCACACTTTTGTTTTACATTTTCAAAAATAGTCTAACAACTGGCATTTTGAATGTCCTTTAGTTATTAGATTCATGTTTTATGTATCTTAATAAATTTGTTACACTACGCGCATAATTTGTTTATAAAGCCTAATTTTTGTTAAACAAACGTACTGATTGATGTTTTTTTCCTTCTCATTTGTTGTTGTAAATTTTGTTGTAAGCGCATAAACTAAGCTAAATTTTATAAAACTTTGTTATTGTTTCGTGTAACTATTATTATTATAAAATTTGCTATTTGTTTAATAAATTGAGTTCTTGCTGTGTGATTTTCAATGCGTGCGTGTGTGTGTGTGTGTGTGTGTGTAAACAGCTTTTAACAATTAGAATTTACAATTAACAATTACATATGTGGCTAAAGCTAATTTTCTTGTTGTTGATGTTTTGTTATTATTATTGCCGTTGTGTGTACATACTATATGTAAAAAACCCCTTTGCTATTAGTTTATAAATATATTGTTTTATAATTTTTTTACCAGCAGCTATAGAGAAATTATAAACAAGTTTAACGCAAATTTATAGTAAGAAACTTAAAAATTGTTTAGTGTATTGTATGTGTGTATGCATATGTATGTGTGTCTGTGTTGTTGTTGTAGTTGTTGCTTAGATTGTTTTTGTAAAGAAAAATCCTATGCAAAAACCTCTTTACCCGCTTGCCTATGCCCATTTCTTTTTACTTTCATGCTCAATTACATAAATTGTTTTTATCATTTTCTTAACAATCACAATTAATCACATCGATTTTTGTTACTATATGTATAGATTATTTGTATATATATTTATGTTTTTAACATTTATATATAATTTTTTACATTCACAGCTCCTTGTTTACAACATTTTTTGTGTGTGTAAGTGTAGGTGTATGTTCTTGTATATGTAAACTTTCCTTTTTTTATATGTATGTACTTTATGTGTGCATTCATTAACATTTTAAAGCTTACGAAACAAGCAAAGTTAGTTACAATAGATTTTAAATTATACATTTTTTTTTTACATATTATATATTTTTGTTAGTGTAATTTGTTGTCAAAAAATATATGTGTGTGTGGTTTAAAGCCAAAAAAAATTATATATTTATATAGAACAGTTGCCTAAATATTTTTTTTTTTTGGAAAGCTGGCACAAGCTCAAGTTTTAAGCCCGGCTAAGACAGCTGTATCAAAAAGGTAATAGTTAACTACTTATGTTAGTTTTATACATAACTATTATTTTCGCTATGTGTGTGTGTCGTGTGTGTGTGTATGTTTGTGTGTGTGTGTATGTTAGTAAATTGTTTGTTAATTAAATTATATTGAAATTTATCACATGCTCTTCATTTACTTTCACATTTTTATTGTTTTTTCTTTTCTTTTTTTTTTAGCTATTTGACTCAAAACTTGCTGCTATAGTTGAACGTGTCTTGCATTTCTATTTGCTAAATTATAGACTTTTAGAAATTTGAAACTTATAGACAAGCTTTGAGTACATCACATGCGCTGTTGATAAATTAGAAACAAAAATATATGTAGTTGTTATATATAGCTGATAATTTGTTGTTAGTTTCATTTCATTTGTTGTTGTTGTTGTTGTTGTTGTTGTAGCTGTTTCTATTACTTAGAAAAATCGTACAAAAAATTATTTAATTAGTAGTATAAATAAGAACCACAACCTTAAAAGACAAAAGTTAAATAGTTGCATTAGTTAATAAGTTGTTTATAAAGCTAGAGCTTGTGAAAAAATTATATTTTTTCTGCATTTCTTTTTTAAAAAAATGTGTGCTCAAGTTAAGTATTAGAAAATAAATGTTGAAAAGCAAAAACTCAAATAACTGACTAGCGCAAAATGCTAATTTTTTTTTTTTTCATAAACAAAAACAAAAAAATACAATTTTGTATAAACACTAGTGGATAAAGCAAATATATAAATATATACAGAATTCTCAAAAGAATCTAATGCCAATTTTAAAGATTGCGCGAATTTTATAAACAAATTTTTTAAATTAAATTTCATTTTCACGTAATTCGAATACTGACCGACAATAATTTTGTTTTTCTATGCAAAATTTAGTTTTTATATTCGTATAATTAATTAATAAGTTTTGTTTTTTGTTTTCTGCTAGAATTTGTGCCAATTTCGTTTTTTTTTTTATATTTGTCTGGTATTTTTTTTTTGTTTTGTTTTGTTATCACATATTTTGTGGCACAAACTGCTAACGTACTTTATATATGCGCAACTATGTGTGTGTGTGTGTGTGTGTGTATGTTTGTGTGTGTGTATATATATTTATAACATTATTATTGTTTTAAAGTACCTAAGCAAGGAGTTTTTTTTTAAGCTCATGTGTTATTTCTTAATGATTCTGTTAACAATTTCTATTCTTTATCTGAACTTCACGCACACAATTCAATTGATTATAAACTTAAACTATAACTAATTTTTTTATAACAATGATACGGTATAGTGTATAACTTTAATTAATTTTGAAAATAACATTTAATAAAAATTTCGTTTTTTATTTTATGTTTAGTTAAGTGTATGCATGTGTGTGTGTTTGTGTGTGTATACTAACAACAAGAAAAATTAATATTATTATTTATTACAATGAGGACTATATTCTTTATATCACATACCAATTATTTCTCATTAACTTGACTCTTGACTTCGTTAACCAACTCCGAACCTCGTTTTGCCAGCTCTGAACTCTGTGACTCGACGCGAGTTTTAAATTTTTTAAAACTCTTTGCAACACTTTGTTTGAACAATGCCAATTTGTTTATAGATTTTTTTTGTTAGCGCACATTTTTACATAATTTTATAACAACAATATTGAATAGCTGCTTTTCGAAGTTGACGCCTACGCAAAGCCACTAAACCAACTTAAACAAAGTTTTTAATTTTTTTTTTTTTGTTTTTTTGGTTCAACTAAACTTTTTGCCTATCACATTTTGTGTTCGTTATAATAATTTTGCATGGAATGAGCGCAAGCTAAAATTAAATTTGAAAAAATTTGTTATTTTTATGTTTAGAGATCGTTGCGTTGCATTAACATTAAATTGTTAAATATATAATTTTTTTGCAAGTGGCTTTGCTGGCGCAACTAAGTAGCTAATAATTTAATAACATAAAATAATTATATAAGCAAATTATTGACTTGACTGTGCGATGAATTATTTGCAGTAGTGTGCTGATTTTTTTTTTTATTTTTATAGCTGTTGCCTATTGCACAATGTCCTGGATTGTTTTTGTTTTTAGTTTGAGTTACGCTTTTAATGTTTAAGCTAGCTTATGAACTAACATTTGACTGACTGACTAAGCGGTTGTTTTTGTTTTTAGATTGGTGTAGTTTACTTTAAAAATATACATATATGCATGGAGTTTATTTAAAGTTATTAAGTTGAACTATTGCCCCAAGAGAGAGAGAAAACAAAACAAAAAGTATATAAAGCAAGTTTATAGACAACGAAAAAAAAATATATGTATATTAAAAATAAATTAATATAGCGCGTGAGAGTGCCAATGTCCTGCATCGAGTCACAACAAGCCCCACTCCACTTTCATTATAAATAAAAAAAATTAAACGCTTAAACAAGTTGCAACACTAAAATTAATGTGAATGTATTGTTTGCTGCGATTTTCCTTTCTTTCTTTTCCTACACAAAAAAATGCTTTAATTTTTCTTTTTCAGTTTTTGTCAATTCTGTTACCAACACATTAAAAGAAAAATTCATTGAGATCATTGAGTTTTCATCAAAGCATGTTAGATTGCTCTATTTCTTGCTAATTTTGTAGCTAGCGGGGGTAACAACAAAAACAATATCGCCAACATAATTTGCAACTCTCACGCGCGCCCAAAGTTAAAGAGAAGTTTAAAAAAAAAAAACGAAAAAAATTGCTATAAAGTATTTACAAGTGTGTACAGATTAGAATTTGTTAATAGTGTTTTGTTTTTTTTGCATGCTGTATGTGTGAATATATATGTAGTTAATTGTATTGGTGTGTGTGTGTGTGTATATATATTTATATAAAAAACGACTATATGTTTTTCAAGATCATTTGAAAATTAAATCAAAAACTTGCTTAAACTGCGCACGGTTTAACGATTTTGGACTTTTGCACTGCCTCTTGCAGTTAGCTCTAACTAGTGGCAACAGCTGCTGCTGTTGCTGCTGCTGCTGATGTGTTGGCAATCAGTTGCTGGTGTCATTGCAATTGCTGCTGCTGCTGTTGATTGTATCATCGATGTTGATGCGTGCGCATGTGCAGCACCAGATTGTGTTTGTGCTTCGACTTCTTGTGACAAATGGGGCACTCGAATTGCGGCTCGACGCCGCACTCGAAACGCACGTGACGATTGAGGCTATGCGGACGCGCATAGGTGTTGCCACAGCGATCGCAGGCGTAGGCGCCGCCGCCACCAACAGCGCTGCCAGCAGCGCTGCTCCAACTGCCGCCACTTGCTGCAGCATTCGCTACGCAGGCCGCTTGATTGCTGGCCACCAGCCCAGCGGCCATGGCAGCAGCCGCGGAGGTGGAAGCTCCGCCCACAACGCCGCTGCCGCCAGCCGCTGCCGCTGTGTTGTTGGCGGCCATGGCAGCAATGGTTGCTGCCATTAAATTGGCCGGACTGCTCTTGGCATCCACGCCTGTGCTGCTGTGTCCCGACGGCAGCAGCGCGGACGTTGCATGCCCATGATGGCCCAAGGCGCCGGGCACGCCAGCTGCTGCCAAATAGACTTTGGCCAGTCCCACGCTCAGATCGTACGGCTTAACGCTATCGTCATCATCGTTGTCGCCCTCATCGTCGTCGTCGTTGTTGTTGTTGCTGTCGTCATTGTCGCCGCCATTGCCATTGCCGCCTGTTGCACGCAACGGCATGTTGTAGTGGGCGGTGGGCGTGGCGCGTGCACTATCAATGCGCAGCTCATGCTCGTGATCGTCCAGCACGCTGCCGCTGCGCTCGTACTTGATGACGCCCGTGGGCGTGGCAATGGGACTCGTGTAGGGACTCGTCTTCAAATGCATCTGCGGATAGTAACGATTGATAGTTGGCGTTCTAGACGCATCATGGCCGCCATGCGCAAATTCTACAGTGGCACAAAAGAGAGTTTAAAGAAAAAGAAGTTGAAAAAAAATAAAATAAAAATTTCTGGTTAGTTCAAAGTTGTCTAAGGCAAACGAATTCTGTAGAGGATCGAGATATACAGTTACATAGAGATTGTAAAAAAAAATCAAATTATAAAGCCTACAATCTAAGTGGAATTTATATAAAATATATAGTATATAAAATAAATCATATATAGTTTATTACCGTGAGCAACGTTATAAATGTGACGTAACGCTTAACATGTTTTTTTTGTAGATTTTTTGCTTGTTTTAGGTGCGTGTATTGTATGAGTGTGTGTGTGTTTGTGTGTAGTGCATGTGTGTGTGTGTGTGCTTGTGTTTTTGTGTGTGTGAGTGTGGCTGCTTGATATCTAAAGTAAATTGTTAAAAATGTTTGAATCAAAAATTTGGTGTAACACTTAGAAATTAAAAAAAAAATATATTAAAACATTTAAAATTAGAGAGCATGTAATTTACGTGTACATGTAAAAAATTTGAGCTAAGCAAAACATAATAATTACAATGAGTTTTAAAATTTGTTTTTAAATGTATGTTAGTCACAATTATAAAAAAAAAATTACATAGTGAACACACCCTATAAAAAATAAAACTTATAAATATAAAAAAAAATACGCATGCATATTGATTGATATTGTTTTGTTTTTTCGTTAAAAGTTAACAATAAATAAAAACCAACTACAAGAGTTTAAATAGTTATGCAAATATTTAGAAAAACATTTTTGGTTTTTACAAACTAAGTTTTCTTTTATCATTTAATAAAGTATAATTCAGACTATTATAATATTTTTAGCAGACAGATTTTATAACTGTGACAGCACTAGGAAGAAAATGAAAGAGGATACATGAGAAAAAAATAAACTTATATATTATCCTGCCGCATACAAAAACGCATAAAGAAACAAACTACAATAAACTCTAATAAAGTTTTATCAATACAAAGTTAAGAGTTACAATAAGTTATAATAAATAGAAGTATATGCAAATGCACAACGGCGCAAGATAACACCAATGTACAAGTGCATATAGTATAATAGTATTTTTATATAGTAGATTCTAAGTTACACTGGTACTAAGCTATGGTATATATATATATATAGTATATATAGTAGTATATATGTTGTTGTATAGTAGGTTAAGAGCATGCAAACAACAATAAGAGAGCGCTACACCGCATTCTTGGGTTTCTTGGGTAATTTGCTGTTGTCTGTCCGCATAACGGTACATTACATAGCATCGTGCTCAACATCAGCCACCTGAAATAGAAAGCTGATTAGTATGGATTCTTAGCAAAGTAACAGATAAACAATAACAACTATAGTATAGGGTACTTGTTTTGATTTGGAGGAAGCAGGATTGGTATTTGTATGTGTGTGTGTGTGATGATAGCTTGGGAAAAAGAATAGTTTTGGTTTTTTTTAAATAAATACAACATTTGGTTTTTTTTCGATTAATTTTTTTATGTTTCACTTTTTTTTGTTTTTTTTTTGTTGGTTTTCTTTGACATTTGTATTTTTGAATTTTTGCATTTTAATACATATTAGCCGGCAATAAGTACGATATTCAATTTGATTTTTTATATGGAATACATAATAATTGTATTTGTTGTTCATTTCTGTTTAACTTAGAGGTATTTGTTATGTGTATACATTCGAAATGAAATTATTTTTGGGGTATATATATATTTTTACATATGGCCGGGCGTTTAAATTAAGACTAACGATTCGAAAAGCATTCGCTGATATTTTTTGTTTAAGTGTAGTTTTGTGTGTGTGTGTGAAGTTTAAATGTAAAACATTATATTAAAATTTATCATAGAATTTTTGTCTAATTTGGGGTTTTTGAAAATATTATCATAAGTATTTTTTAATTATTATTATAATAATATAGTAATAAATACTCGGTTTTTGTTTTTGACTAGAACTTGTTATCATTATCATATATAATATATATGCATATAAAGCAAGTTTAACATAATGCGCATGAGAAGAAATATTCTTTATAGCAACATAAACTAAAGTAAACAAAAGAAATGAAAACAAAAACTTAAAGTACATACATATTATTTTTTTTTATAAGTAATATATAAGTATATGTGTGTGTATGTGTGTATTTGCTCATGCCAAGCATATAATGTTTAAATTGCAATTAAAATTAATTATAAATACAAAAAGTTGACTGATTTTTTTGTTTGTTTAGAGACCACTTAAGTAGTTTTACTTGTGACTAGTTTCAATTTTTTGTGGCAAAAAAATTTATACATTACTTAAGTTTTTTTGTAAAGTTTTTTGTATTTTTTTTTGTTTGTTTTGAGAATTTGCTAAGACAATAAAACCGCAAAGTTTGCATTGTCAACTAAAACTACGTCTAACTTTACTTATATTTTGCTTTTTATGGTTTGCTTTGCTTTGGTTTAGAAACTGTTTTTAAAGCTAGCGCGGCTGACTTTAACCCACTGTGCTCAGACCAAGCATAATATATAAATATATAATACATATGTATTAATTATGTTTAGAGAGTAAAGTTAAACTAGTAATGCAAGGAGCAACAAACATTGCACATGCGTCAATAATTCATTAAAAATTTAGCCATTGAATTTTCAATTTGTACCAAGCACAGTTTTGTTTTTTGTTGCAGTTCAGTTAACGCGCCAGGCTAACAGTTTCCAGCTGCTTTGTACAGTTGTCTGCTGGGGGGAGGCATGGGTGTAATGTGGGTGTGGGTATGTGTGTGTGTGTGTGGTGTGCCTTATTCCTTTTGAAAGACGAGTGTGTAGGTGCTGCTGCTGTTGCTGTTATTGGCGCTGCCAGCAGCAGTCGCAGCCGCAGCAGCAGCAGTTTGCTTCTTTTCCTTCTCTTTGTCCTTGTCCTTGTCTTTGTCCTTTTCCTTCTCCTTGTCTTTGTCCTTTTCACGCTCACGCTCACGCTCCTCCTCGTCCTTCTCACGATCACGACACTTGGTATTCAAATGCCGCTTCAGATTGCTGTGCACATTCGTCGCATAGCCGCACATCTTGCTGCAGAAGTAACGCGGCGGCAATCCGCACTCGTTCTTGAGATGACACTTGAGGCTGTTCTTCCATTTGTAGGTGCGATTGCAGTTGCGGCACACCCAGGGCTTCTCAATGTCCGCATTGTAGATCATGTCGGCCGAATGCTCCAGCGATTCCTTGCGCATGCGCTTGTTCTGCACCAGAATCCTATAGCGATTGTCATCCGTATGCGACCAGTGCAGATTCAAGTTCTGTGCATCGGCGCTGCTCTTGATGCTGCCGCCGCCGCCGCTGCTGGTGCTGGCTATGGGTTGCTTAGTGCTGCTGCTTATGCTGGTAATGGTTGCTGGTATGGCGGGCAGCTTCATTGCCAGCGACTGACTGGTGGGTTGCAGCTGCAAATGCTGCAGATGCTGCTGCTGCTCCAGCAACAGTTGCTGCTGCTGCTGCGTGCTCATTGCGCTCTTCTTATTGCTGCTGCTGCTGCCCTTTTGCTTTTCATTTGTTTGCTTGGCATGCTTTTGACTGGCTGCTGCTGTGGTCAGCAAATCGTCATCATCATCCTCGTTATCCATCAAATAGCTTTCCTCAAAGTCATCGGTTTCAATCTTAACATTGTCGTACGTCCATGACATGGGGCTGGCCAGCTTCAAGTCATAGTCAAAGGTATTGTCATCATCGATGGCCTCGTTGCAAACAGCCTCATCACCATTTAGTGAGACATTCTCGGGATGCTCGATTTTGACAATCATCTCAGTCATGGCATCATCAATGCTGTCCAGCTCCACGCCCGCTGCAGCCAGCGCTGCTGCCGAAGCTGCATCCACATTGCAATTGCTGTTGCTGTTCCTATGGCTGGCGGCGGGTGTAATGCAAGCAATCGTGGTGCGTCCAATGCTGCCAATGCGTCTAACCGTTTGCGCTTCCGGCTGCAGTGCATTGGCCAAGCTGCTGCTGCTCTTCTCGCTGGCAGCGCTGTTTGTATTATTGTTGTTGTTGTTATTATTGCTATTGTTGTTGTTGAGCGTTCTGGTCGTAGGCGGCGTTGTTGGCGTCTTGTGGTTAGTGTTTTTAGCATCGCTGAGCTTGTGCTTAGTTAGTTTATCTTTGATTGTTAGTTGATTATTGTTGGGTTAGGCAATGAGCAATGCATGAAAATAGAAATGGGTAAGGTTAGTTAGTTGGTTGTTGTTGTTGTTGTTGCAAATGTAAAATAGAAAAATTTCGGCTGCCGCCGCCAACAACGAAATGAAAAATAAACAACTGCAAAAAGAAAATGAAATATTACATTATAACAAATAAAAGCTACACAAAAAAAATATAAATCATATGCACAAAATTAAACAATTATAATGCTTAAATACCTGCTGACTCATTGCTGCTGTTCTTATCAATCACCGACTGATCAGCCAACATTAACCAATTGCGCACACGTATGCGAGATTCCCCCGAGTCCAGTTGTCCATTATCATCTGCAAAAACAATTACGAGTAAAAGATAGAAATACAAATTAGTTTAGGTTTAAATAAATGTTTTTTACATTGAAAATTTTGCCTGCTTTTTTCATTGTGTTAGTGTGCCTAATATTTGTGCCCTCACAGTTTTATTATAAAAAACAATCATAATCAAAAATAAAATTTTTATACTTACAAGCATAAAGTTAACAAAAACGCTACGGTACATAAACTAAAGCTGTCGAAAAAATTAAATAAAAAATATTTGTATATGCGCAACATAAACATTAACGTTAATAAATAAAAATAATTTAAACGCAGTCAACAAACAATTGTTCGTTTTTTTTTTGTTTTTTTTTTTGCGTTTTTATTACATGAATTTTTTTTTTTTGCATATTTCTCACATTACTGTTTTGTCTTTTATAAGTAATTTATAAATGTAGCTCAATTTACATTAAATTTGAATTGGGGGGAAAAAAACGTTAAATATAAAGTACAGTTATAGCATATATTATATATGTTTATATACTACAGTTTATAATGAGTATTTGTTTGTGCTTTTTAAGTTGTTTTTTTTTTATTAACATACAAATTATTTTATAAGTTTTTTTTTTCTTGCTTGAAAATTTTGCCAGTTTTAAACCGAAAATTGATCAACAATTTTTTAATTTTGATGATTTTTAACGAAAATTTTGAATTTTCACTTTGCTGTAATTTTGAATTGTTGCTTATTTAATTGATATTAAATTTTTTTTTAATTCTTCATTAGATAAAGAAGCGCTAAACTTAGCCCAACACCGCATTTGAAATATATTTTAACCAATAATTATAATTTTTTTATGTTATATTTTTTACTTAGCAGCAAATTATTTTAAAACATATTCGAGTGTTTTTTATTATAAATTTTTGAAATGCACAGTTTGACTGGCATTTGCCATTTCTTGTTGTTGTTGTTTTTTGTTGTTGCTGTGAATGTTTTTGTAGTTGTAATAACTTGTTTGTTAAAGCTTAACTGTTTATAAAATCTTCTATGGAATGTATTTGTAGTTTTACAAAAAATTGTTAAAAATAAATTACGCTTTGCTAGCATAACACAAAAATTATTATTATATATAGAGTTATATGTATGTATGGTATATATATAAATATTTAAACAAATAATAATAAATAAAGTGCATGTGACGTATTGTGGCGGTGTTGTTTGTTTGTTTGTTGTTGTTTTTGTTATTGTTTATATATTGTTGGTAATAATATCTTGTGCTTGTAGCTCAGCTACATGCAAAATCGCCTGTTTTTGTTTTTGCTGTTAAACTGCCTAAAATTGTTTAAACACAAAACTAAGTACCTGAGTTGTTGTTAAAGAAATAATATAAAATAAAAAATTGTTTGCCTTACACTTCAAATTGTTTGACTGTACTTAAAAATTATATATATGTCTAAAAACTAATTGATATGGCTTTTTAGATTTTTTTTCACTTTTTTACTGCTTTATCAAAAATTTAGTAAAAGGCACTTTTTAACTTTTCACTTGACTACAAAGTTTGTTGTTTATAATTTAAAGCCATAGGACTAATTATATTGTTTTAGTTGAGGTAACTTGTTGTTGTTGTTGAAATTGAAACTGCAAATTGTATGTGGGGCAAACTAATGTTTTAAGGTTTTTTTTTTTTAATATTTTGGCACTGTTATGCTTAACTAAATAATATAGTTATTGCTCTAAGTGCTTTAGCTAATATCTTAATATGGTCTGAGTTGGAATCATTATAAAAAAATTAAACAAAAGCGTTTCTATAAAGCAATTTATATATCCACTGAGTTGGCTGCTCGCACCGCGTTAGCTTTCAATAATAAAAAAAACACTAAATACTAATACTAACTAAAATGCTACAAACTATGCTTTTGTCTATAGCAACTAAACTTATGATTCATTGTACAAAGTTTGTGTCTTTAATATTTGCTGGAATGAAATTGTTTTTTTATATTTTAGTGTGTGTTTGTTTTTCAGTTTACTGATCACGTTGCTGTTTTTTGTTTTTTTTTTTTTGTGCACTTTGTGTGTTAAAAAATTAATAACAATAACAAAAAAATATAAATTGTTTGAAAAAAATGGCTAAATTTGTTTGTGCTTTGCAACAAATTGTTTTTTGTTTGACGAAAATTTGTTGCTTTGTAAATTTTCCAGGCGTACGCTTAAAAATTAAATATTAATTGATTCGTTTTTAAATATTAATTTGGCACACTGTTTCCGTATTCCTTATAAGAAACCCCGAGAGCTAGGTGTGTGTTGATAATTATTGTTGCTTGTTTTTTTTTTTGTTGCTTGTTTTTTGTTACACTTAACTTTTTGACTAATTTATGTTTGTTTGTTTGTTTGTTGTTTACTTTCCCTGATTTGCTTGCTTGTTATTTAATAACTGTTTACACAAAGCCGTTAAACGTTAACACCGCGTTATACATTTTCCATTTCGTTTTTTAATGTAAAGTGCGCATGCAGCTCCGGCGCTGAGCTGGCCAAAGCGGCAGCCGCTGCCGCCGCCGCCATTGCCGCCGCAGCCGCAGAGCTGGCATCGGCAGCATCGAGGCCAACGCCGCACTCGCTTTTGACCTCGTCCAGCTTGAACTTCTCCTTATGCATGCGCTCCATGTGGCGTCCAATGTGCATCTTTTGCTTGGCACGATAAACACAGAAGGGGCATTGAAATTGCGGCTCCTTGCCGCATTCCCATTTCTGATGATTGCGCAGTGATGATTTTAGTTTGTAAACACGTCCACAGACTGGACATGGGTGTCCAGCACCGTTATCCACGCCGCTGCCGTTGCCGCTGTTGTTGCTGCTGATGTTTAAGAGCTTGACCTGGGAACGCGGGCTCTCACTATTTCCGGCTTCTTCAGGGTCATCAATCGGCCCCGTCTGTCTACAGCGCCGTGCTGCCTGTATGCCAGACATAACTAACGCCAACCAGAGATCTGTGTCGCTATATAGGCTGGCCCTGTACTAGTGCTGCGAAAGAGCCAGCTTACATTGCTAGAATTATAAAATATTTATGTCCTAGCGATAAATGCTGTTCAAGTCATCGTTAACTGTGCAAAGTCAGCGAGGTACACACTCGCCTAACCGCCATCGAGACCAAACGTAACACATCATGCAGACAGAGAGCATTATGAGACAGAGTAAAGTATCCGATAAGTATCGTATATGAGACATTGGACCCACATTTCCGGCCAGCACACATGTCGTTACACTTCAGACCACGAGTAGACTCATGTCCATATATGCTGATTAATTATAGCCGGTAATAGCTGGCTCGTTTGTTCTCACAACCCTTAGTGCACCCAAGCACGCCTGTGAGTTCATTTTCAATTTGAGCTATAGGGAAGGCTCCTCCTCGCTTGAAGATGTTTATAGCACTGCGCCGAGACAGGTGATTTTCTTGCTGTCTTGTCGGCATGTGGCTCTTGACTGAGCCTGATATGCAGCTTTTGCTGGGAAAAGTAAAGACCATGGGTGGGGTTGGGGGTGTGGGGCCGCCTGAGATGCTGATGCGGCTGCCTATCTGTTGATGGAGTATGCATGGTTCGCCTCTTGAGAAGCCGCAAGCACAATCAGCTGCCGTTTATATGCTGTCAGCTCACTCAATAGGCGCTGAGCTCCTTGCAGGCAAGATTGCTGAGGTTAGGCCAGCCCTACTAGTCGTCACGGTCTCCTGTGTCCAACTGATAAACACGAATCAGTGTGTGCCAAATAATTAAGCTTATAGCGGACTATATGTCACGCTCCAACATCACTTTGGTGACCGTTTTGCTTCCATATTTTAATATCTCCAAGTTGCTATTTGTTTGCCTATTTTAATCTGTGCGTTCGCACTCTGTTCAGAGTGTAGAGAAGTACCTAGACAAGTTGACGATGTTTAGGCTCACAAGGTCATCCACATATGTTACGTATTTAGAACTCGATATGATATAAATTTTTGCTTTAATAATATTCAATTTTTGTTTTATTTGTCTGCTTATCATGTGTGTGAAGTAGTAGGTGCCAGACAGAGCGCAAACCAACATATGGAAAAGAGTAAATATATAGTACAATTATATATAACAAACCAACAGACAATAATATGTAGACACTATAATCATATAGCACTTTACCCTTTGGTAACGTGATGTTGCATAATATGATTGACTGATCTTATGGTTTAGAAATTATTATTAAGGACACTCACATAACAATGCAAATAAAAAATTAAAAAGAGCACAAGTAACTATAGTTGTCCAATAAACTATAATATTACGATAGAATCAGTGTGTGGGTGAGATAATTAATAGTATATTATAGCCACCAGAGAGCTATCACAAGCGCACTAAACTGAAAATGTCATAATGCATGGGAGGATTTATTTATGATAACAGACAAAGTCTTGAAGCCTTCTTGAGACATAGAGTCCTAATCTGCAATAAAGTTATTATCACACTTGGGGCTCACATTTATTTAGTTAATAAACGGAAGAAGTTTGCTTCCTATCTGTACAATGAGCTAACAAATATAAATTATATAGGCATAAAAGACTAATATATTTAACCACTTATACAGACACCTATTAAAAGTGACGCACAAAATATAAGTGAGACAAGATAGTACTTAGGAACAATCTAATAAAAAATATATCTAGTTAAAAAATTAAATAAACTGTCCTGTCCTGTCGGCAAAAATACTTTGACCAGGAATTGCATATATAAATGTTTTTTATAAATGTTTATTATATTGAAACAACCAGCCAATCGTACAACCAGGACCCATAGATTTGGCTTGGTGGTTAGGAGGTTGGGAGTGTAGGAAAGGAAATAATCTTCACTTAATTTGGTTTGCAGGTTATTTATAATATAATTATTAACTTTATAGAGATGGGCGACATATCTCCCATTAAGAAACATAATACTAATTAAATTTAAGATTACCTTATTATTAAACAATAGCCTCATTATGCACAGATGCATTTGGGCAAGATTTTATTAGGAGTAAAGTTAATTTAGAGTTAATTACATATATCGTGCATGACCATTGTACAGTCGTCTAGAATATCTACCGAGGAACCAACGAATCCACAGCCACTTTGTCATACACTCTAACAAAAAGAAGACGAAATATATCTACAAGTTTGTCATTACAATATTAAATAAATTAAAACCTATAATAGATATATATCAAGAGCACTGTTATGTGCACTGCATTCTATTCTGCAATTAGTAAAAAACTTATGATTCAGTATATATTGTTAAACTCACGTATATATTAATTCACTTATCTCTCATTACTATAAAATATAAGGAGGAACAGTCTGCGCATCTTTTACTTAATTCCTCTACTTGTAATATATTTTTATTTTAACAAAACACTATTCTGCGAATTAAATATATCATTAAAGTCTTAGCATAATCAGAGGCATATTTAAATAGTCATACTCTAAATTATAACCCATTTATCTGCGGAGATCCAACAACTTAATTGACAGCATCGACATAATGTTATAAGAAAAGATTAGGTTTCTTACTTTAAAAATTGTTGTACATACAAGAAAAGTAATATTTTCGTATATAATTTCTAATATGTTGAATTGAAAATTTAGTGTATTATCAATAATATCTATAAAATTAACCATATAATTTGTACAAGTCCAATAGTAATATATTATAAAAGCTACCTCTTATACAAACTTAATATATGACGAATTAATTACTATAGTTAACTTCTACTAATGATTTATATTATAATATAATTTACTATGTCAATTTTCTATTATACATAATTTCTATGGGTATTATTATTAAACACACAACAATAGTTGCGAATGTTAATCATTCTTAATACACCATGATCAAAAATTTTCGACACAAAACAAAAATAAACTTATATTTTTTCGTTTAAAAAGCCTCCAATAAGTATTATATTTTTTCTATCTATAATTCCTATTTATTATGTGTTGTGTAGTTAATTGAGAAAAACTTTCCAACAACACGCAAATATAATTTGCGTCTATCTATAATTAACAACAATTTTTTTTACTTATTTTAATTTTATGCCATATTTTCCTCATATATAAGTTTTTATTATACAGTTGTAAGATAATACTAGGTTAAATACTCGCTAACCACTGAACTTTTGCTGCGAAGACATTTAGAAATTAGTTATATTATATACGCGTAGATTGAAATGTAATTAACTTATGTTAAAACTAATTGTTGTTGGTTTTTGTTTTATATATTTGATATTTCCATGAAAATACTTGCACATCATAATGTTTTTAAAAATATATATATTTTTGTAATTTTTGAAATTAAATTATTCAACATAGTTGTATGTGTTTGTATGTAAATATAAATTAAAGCCCGACGAAAAAATATAATGCACTTCAAAATGTAATGTAATTGTAAGTAATATAAAAAGTTAATCGTTTTGTTGTATTTGGATATATATATAGTCTGAACTTAAGCAATTAATCAACAACTAAGTAAAAAAAAAATAACTGCATAGATTAACAAAAATTCAATGCAATGCAATAGGCAAAAAATAATATTAAATGTATATAAATGAAATATATAAACTGGTTGAACATAATTAAATGTTGTTGTGGGAAGAGGTGTGTATGTGTGTGTGTTTGTTTGTATGTGTGTCTAGTACTCACTACAACATATTTGTGTTTTGCCCTTAGATTTTGCGACCGCGCTTGCTTTCCAGCTGCGGCTTCTCGGGATGATGCTTGCGCACATGGACGCCCAAGTTGCCACGCTGCTTGGCCTTGTAGGTGCAGTAGGGGCATGGATGGCAGGGCTCCTTGCCACCGCACTCGACGTTCTCGTGGCGACGCAGCGTGGACTTCCAGCGATACTTTTTGCCACAATGACGACAAACGTAGCGCGATTCGGGATCATCGCAGCCGCCCATGGAGCTGTCGCTCAACGATAGCTCATAGGTCATGCCGCTGGGATCGCCGCCAGTGTCGGACTCTTCTTTCATGGGACGTGTGGTGAGTATGGTGTAACTCTTGCTGGCATCATGCACACTCAGCTCCTCAGGTATAATCGTTTCAACGCCAGTGCCATCATCATCCTCATCATCATCATCGTCATCGTCTTCAGTTTGCAGCTGTATATGATGATGCTGCTGTTGCTCCTGCTGCTGCTCTTGTTGCTCCACCACTACACTGCTCTGATGATGTTGTATATGATGCGTTTGCAGCTGCGTCAGCTCGTGCTGCTGCACTTGCAGCTCATGCGGCTCATGCT
Source organism: Drosophila busckii (assembly GCF_011750605.1). Classification (NCBI taxonomy): domain Eukaryota; kingdom Metazoa; phylum Arthropoda; class Insecta; order Diptera; family Drosophilidae; genus Drosophila; species Drosophila busckii. The sequence continues at coordinate 11,182,993 of NC_046605.1, read as the reverse complement.
CGATGGTTGTGATGTGCGTTTCGCCGCCGCTCGCTTGCATGTGCTCGGTAATTTCGGAGGGTGCAAAGCCAATGCCAATTTTGGTGCCATCGGGCAGCTCAATGTCATCGATTTCCGCATACTTAACCAGATCACTAATAATAGCAGCCGACGCGTTTGGATTGTTCAGATCAATTTCGCTAATCTCATACTTGGTGCCATCGGCCAGCTCGTGATGCTGATGCGTTATGGCCTCGTGTGTCTCCACAATCTGCAGATTGCTGACAGTGGTTGCCGGCGCAATAATCTTGCCACGCGAGTAGCGTATGCGCGATCCAATGTTCGGCTTCTGTTCGCTAATCTGCACATTGCGCAAACCCACCAAATTGATGGTCTGACCAGTGTGCGTATTAATAATGCTTTGTACTTGCTGTGCGCCCTGCACCAACTGCTGGTGATGATGTTGCTGCTGCTGCTGCTGCTGTTGCTGCTGCTGCTGATGATGGTGATGCGATGTCACTTCTGTTATATGCAACTGTTGCGTTTGTTGCTGCGGCTGATGATGTTGTATTTGCTGCTGCTGTTGCTGCTGCTGCTCTTGGGGCACATGTTGTATTATATGATGCGGATGTATTATGGTGGTGGTGGTGGTGGTGCCGCTGGACACAGCAGCGTTGCCGCCGTGTGTTGCAATTGTGGTGGAGGTTGGTATAATTTTCTTTATGTTGATAAGCTCTGTAAGCAAAACAATTGTAATGCAATTAGTTAAGTTAAAACTTTATACTATAAAAACTCCCCAATCTATAAGCTTATAAAATTTATAAACAAAAAACTTAATTTTTAAATTCTAAATGTTTTTGCAATCATTTTTTTTTATAGTCGAATGTTAATAGTTTACATTAAATAAATAAATAAATAAATAATAAATAAAAAAAATATTTTTTTTTTACACTTTTTGTTACACTTATATTACTAACATCTCTCAGTTATGCTCATTGTCTGTTTTTGAAATTTGAATTGCTCTTGTTTACTTATACTTAATTCAGCTTTTAATTTTTTTTTAATTAAATAATAATAAATTTATGCTCATTTCAATATATTCCATTAATATTTGAAATATTTGAATCTAATTCCACTAATTCAATAATAATTGTTATAATTAGAAAATTACTAATTAAAATTTACATTGCAATTCACGAAAAATACCAAGCAGACCTTAATAATATAATTAAATTTAAACACAGTGTCTAGGCATGTGGTGCTGCATAATGTCGCTCGCTATGTGTGTGTGTGAGCCATAAATTTTTTTTAATATATTTGTTAGTAAATCTTTTAACTCAAAGCAATTTTTGTGTGCATGATAAAACGTTAAGCTTAAATTTCAAAGCAAAACATTTTTAAGATCTTTTATCTTTATTTTTGACAGAGCTAAAATTTCGAAACAATACTGAAATACTTTTGTTAAAAGAACTTCAAGCTAAAAATTCGCAGCATTTTTTTAAATAATATTTTGAAATTGAAATAGTTTTGATAAATCTTAAATCTATAATCAAAGCAATTATTGTTAAAAAAAAATGTAACTTTAATTCAAAAGTTTTTAAACATTTTTTGCAATTTAGATTACTATATTTTTTTATAATATAGGAACTGCTTAGCTTTTTAAGCTTAAACTTTTTGGGCAACTTTTATGCACAAATTAAAGCAAAAATATTTTTAATAAGTTTTGAAACACTTACCGCATTCCGAAGAGGGCAACTTGATGGGCGTATTTGTCAGCGTGGTCAACGTGGGTTTCACTTCCGCATGCGCTGCAGCGTTTAGAAGTTCCGTTATCGTTTGGGTTGGTTGTCCGGCGGGTCCAGTGACAGTTACGGCTGCCGTTGAATTCTCATCGGTGTCCAATTTGGCAGATGCAATGCTGCCCAGTTTCTTGACATGCAGCACAAATCCATCTTTGTTTTGGGTAATGACAATATCGTTGCTCTCCAGTAGACAATCGTCCAGCTCGAACTCGTCCGGGGTGCCCTCAGTCTGCTCGGATTTGTCTTGCTTGGCTGCTGCAATGAAATGCAGGTGAAAGGGAAGGGGTGTGGGACATGACAACAAAAGACAAAAAGTTAAACATTAGTATTATTTTTTTTAATAGTTAATTGTAAGTTTACCGCAGCTATAACTCGTAGTGCCCTCAACAGCTCAAAAACGTCTGCTTCAGTCTTAATTATAATATATGAAAAATTTTGCATTTGACAAAAACAACAAACAAATGTTTTTTAGCTGCTTTAAGTTTAATGTCATAAAGGTGTGTATGCAAAAAAAAAACCAATAGTTAACAATGAAATAAAAAAAAACACCAAAGCCAAAAATTATTATAAACCGTGCCCCTATATAAATATATAGAATTGAACGCTTTGCTTAAAGACTGATCAATTAAGACAACATTTCATTTGTACAAAATGCATTTTATTATTACAAATAGCAAAATAGCAATTTGCTTATGACTAAGCGAGTCGCCACACCTTGCAACACACACACACAACAACAACACACACAACACATCATAAATGAAATTGATATCACAATTTATTTGCCTCGAAGAGGTGACGCGCTGCCTGCAAAGCGCCAGTGATGGGCTGCTCCGGATGCTGCGTTCTCATGTGCATATTGAGGCTGTGCTTATAACGTGCCACATACTGACAATGCTGACACTGCTCGGTGGGCTGGCGACCGCACTCGAAGCGCAGATGACGCGACAGATTCTTCTTATAGGTGTAGGCCTTGTCGCAACGCGGACAAATATGCGCGCTGGACTGGCTAGTGGACTCCAGCTCCAGCCTGTTGAGCGTGGTAAGCGACTTAACTGAAAGCGTCCAGTTGTGTTCTAAAAAAGTTGCAGAAAAAGAAAGTTAATAGGTTAATAAATGTGCAAATAGCTTAGCATATGCTACTAAAAATAATAAATACAACATAAGAGTAAAGTTGGCTGATGAATGTGATGAATTTATTAACTAACGTTAAAGCAGTAGCAGGCGTTAGCGTTAAGGCGTTAGCTTTAAAGTACAACCAATTAAATTTACTTTACTAAATACTCAATTTAAATAGCTTTTTACGCTTACCAGCATTTAAATAAATTAAATTTTGTTGATAAAACACCACACAGTTGCAGGTAGTACCGTCTACTATGCATAACGGTAGCAATTTAACAATTGACCTGACTTCTAACTTATTTTTATATATAGCACCACACTCAATAAAATTAATACTATAAAAAACATTTCCATTTTTTTTGTGTTCTTTTTGGGGTTTCAACATTTCAATATCAATCTTTATTACGGTTTTTGTTTTTTTTTTTTGTTTTTGTTTATTGTTTGTTTTTGTTAGCACTTTCAACAAATTGTTCAAACATGTTTGTGTATATAAACATATTATTATGTATAATGACTTTTATGCATTGCGCAAAATATAACAATTATTGTTTATTCTTCTTCTTCTTCTTCATACGTTTTGCACAAATTTTGTCTAAAAACAGAATCTCAAATGTTGTTTTGTTCATTTTTGTTTGTTGTTGTTATGTTTTACATACGTGTTTGATAACATTATCAGTTGGTTTTAAAACTACATTTTTTATTATTATATATATGTATATATATAATATGTATATTAATAATATTAATTGTTGTTGTTTTTGTTGTTGTTCTTGTTTTTAAGGTACTAACAATATCAGCTTCGTCAATGTAAGTTTGGTTTCTGTTATAAATTGTTTTTGTTTTCGCCTTTTCCTTGATTTACGTTAACAATAAATATATGTATATTGTATATATATATTTATATAAACACTTTTTTTGTTCATTTTGTTTTTTATTTTTAAATATAATATTACGCTACAAAAAATAAACAACATTCCGCTTTTGTTACAATTACATGCCTGTTGTTGTTCTTATTTTTTTTATTGTTTGTTCTTTTTTAATTTTAATTTTTATTGGGCTTGACTTTGCTGTTTTAATATGGCAAATGTGGATCTTAATTGTTCCAAATACACTTTTACTAAAAACTTGTTTTCATTTTTATGCATGTATATGTCCTTGTATATATGTATTTGTATATATATATATGTATGTGTTGTATATATATTTTTGGTTGGTTTCTTTGGAGTATATTTTGTTCATTATTTTGTAACTTATGTTATGCTTTAATTTTTTTAATGTTTAACTTTTGTTAATTAGCTTTAAACTATGTTCTTTTCTTTTTTATATACTTGTACATATAGTTTAATAATTAACAATAACAGTTTTCAAAACTTAACTTTTAAATCGAACAAAATTGAAGCTTATTCAAAAATCGTTCAACTAAATTAAAAGATCCAAAAACAAAGCAACAAAAAATGTAATGTAATAAAAAATTATGATAATAATAAATTAAATAAACGTGTTTAGTCTATATAAACTTTAACAATGAAACAAAGCAAAGAATTAATTTAATTTAATTTAATTTAGCTAACGCGCAACAAGTACTTAATTAATTAGTTTAACAAATATGTTTAGTAACAGCTTACGAAAAAAAATATAATTAACTAAATTGCATTAGCCCCGCACACATTTAAAATATTTATATTTAACAATTTGTCCAGCGCGTTATAAAATTTGGCTTATTTTTAACTATATGCAGGTTAATAATTTTAACTATTAAACAATTGACACACGCACGCCACAAGACAAATTGTTAACAAATTGATTATTTATAAAAGGCCTCATTTTTGAACTGTTGCAAATTAACAAACAAATTGATGCACAATCAATTGTTTTACAAGTAATGTAAATTTGCTTTAATTATATATTAGATATATATATATATTGTTAAGTGTGTATATTTTTGCTAGCTTCAATTCGAGTTACAATTGTTGACTATTGCAGTTATATGTTCTATAGTTATAAACAATAATAAAGGTAAAAGAAATTATAGCTGTGCAACAGATAAAATGTAAAATAAAATTTAAAACAAAAACAATGTTAGACCCTAACTAGTTATTATTTAGTTGCACTTTAACTGCCTGACTTCAACATCATATGTATATATCTCCAATTATGTATATAGTAGTATAATTTAATTTAATTACATTTAAATTGTTTACATTTCTTTTTTAATGGCACTCTTAGCAATTTTGTTTACACTGAATTTAATTTTGGTGTTTTTTATAACAAACTTGTTTCGCTATTATTGTTATTATTGTACTTGGTTAAATACAAAAATTAATGTTAAAATTAAAATTGTATGTTTGAAAAATAAATCTGCTGAGTATATATGTATATATGTTTCTCTCTCTATGGCGAGGCAGCATTGAATTAATAATTTCATTTAGTTGACCGCTGAGTTTATAAATTTTTTTTTGCATACAAAAATTGTATTTTTATATTTGGTGGAGTTTACGCTGAATGGCACACATACACACACACACGCACACATACACACATGCATTCAATGCTGCCACACATGCTATGGAGTATGCATTTTGTTAATAAACATTAAACTTTTGGCTTATTGCAACAACAGACAACAAAATGTTTCATTATTTGCTAACATAGCAATTAAATATATATATATTTATATATATGTTTTTTTGTTTATATGTGTGTGTTTCATTTGTTCTGTGAACTAACAAATCGTTTTTTGGCCTCTATGTAACTAACTAAAAACAAGTTTTTTGTTCTTGCGCTCACACTAGATAACAACAGTTAACATACATAATATGCCTGTATATAGCAACAATAACGGTAATATACATTTTTTCTCATACATATATATAACATAACATACAATTTGCTGTGTTGTTGTTGCTGTTGTGTGTACTTTTGTAATTAGTTTATGGCTTTTAGCTTCTTTAAAGTTTTTGTTTTTAATTTTTATAAATATATAGTTATATATTTGGCAACAAATAAACACAGTACGTTTTTGTTATGTGTATAGTGTGTGTGTTTGTTTTTTAAATGTTGTTAATTTCACTAAGTTGTTGCTCTGTGTGTGTTTAATTTTAGACTAAAATTACGTAGTTTTGGTTAGTTTGACTAAAATTGTTTTTTTGCTCTTAGCTTCCTTTGCATCTGTATATAACGTGTTTTTTATAATTATAATGTTACGGCCTCTCAATTATATTTTATACATTTAACTATATTTTTTTGTAGTTTTTGTTTTTTTCATTTTACTAAAATTCTATAAAATGTTTCACTGACTGCAGCTATACATATAATATAATATATGTTTTTTTATATTTAGCTACGCTGTGTATTTGTTTAACTAACTGTTGTTGCTGCTTCTTCGTTACATGTTTTTGTAAATACTACATATATATATATAGTGTATATGGGCTTATACTTTGTTAAGTTTTAGTTGTTTTTTTATATATTTTTTGTTTTCATAAATGATGTGGCATCCAATAAATTCGTTTTGTTGTTGTTATTTGTAATTGTTGTTCATTTTGTTATACTTTAACTAATTGTTATGCTCTATATAAATTTTTTAACTGTGTTTTTTGTTCATTTTGTTGTTCTTATTGTTGTTGCTGCTGTTGCTGTTAGTTACAATTTGTTCATTGTATTGTTTGTTATTTTGTTGTTGTTGTTGTTGTTTTGGTTTTGCTCAACAAAATGTGGCGCATAACGCTTATTCTATTTGATTTTAAAGAAAACATTATCTCATAAGTAATATTTGACACAGACACCGGACTCAAGGTGCCGCTTTAGGTGGGAGCTTTGTGAAAATGCTTTGCCGCACATCAGACAGCGAAATTTTTTTTGTCCACCACATTCATATCTAAAGTTAAAAAGAGTTGAGAGAAGACGCAGCACATAAACAACAAATTCAATAAACAGTCACACCATATCAATCAGATATATATAGCTTATAAACTTACCTGATATGTCGTTGCAAGGAGCTGGCATCTTTGTAGCTCTTGAGGCAATTAAATCTAGGGCACTGATAGCGTCCATCGGGATTTATGAACTTGAATAAATCCGAAAACTTAAGCTCATACCAATAATCACGTATAAGCGCATGAGCTGAGCTGCTCGTGGGTGGCGGCGTTTGGCTGGAGTTGGAGGCGTAACTTCCAGGCGCTATAAACATAAAGAGCAACAAACAAATACAAGTTAACGTGTTGTTTTAAACATATGTATTATATATAAATTTAATTTAAACAGCAACGCTGCTTGACTAACATCGAGAAAAAGTAACAAGTTCTGTTTTTGGCTGTTAAAAGTTAATTAAATTAAATTAAAAAATTAAATGTTTGTTGTAATATTTACAGTTAGTTTGTGGTTTGATTTTTTGGTATTTTTTTTTGTGTTGTTGATGAAGCATGAGGCTGAGATTTTGATGCTGGATGCAAAGTGCAGCGAGTTGTTGTTGGCATTTTGTTGTTGGCGCTACTTTTTTGGTTTTTTTTAATGAGTGGGCGGCTGTGTATGATGATATATATAGTATATATATGCTGTAATGAAACATGTTTAGTAATAGCTTAATAAATAACCCGCTAGCTGCATAACAATAACTAAAGCTGCACACAAATTTTTTGTTTACAATTTTATTTCAGTTACATACAAAAAATAGCGTTATATAGAAAAATGTATAAAAAGTATGTATAAAAATAGTTTTTTATAAATATTATGAAAATATATATATGTATGTGTATGTGTATATGTATGTGTAGATGACTAGATTGGACTTTCAAAACTAATTCTATAGCTTATCAAAATTTTCGCTCACAACAAATGTATATGTGTGTGTGTATATAACTGTATAAACTTTAACTATAACTGGTTAAGCTCAGCAATATGCGATTTCAGCTGCTTTAACTTTAGTATACAAAATTGACTGCTTTATATTTTGGCTGTATATATTTGAACTATTTGCTTTGAATTGTACTGTTTGGTTGCATTTGTTGACTTGAGTTTTTTTTTTTTTTGTTTAAGCTAGCAAAAAGGAACTTACAATTTACAGCTCTGCACTAAATATAAAACTTAAGCTTAATGCTTAAGGCGTTGCCTTTATAAATATATATTTTTTTTTATATTTTTGCGCTTTTAGGAATGTTAGTTTACAAAAGTGCCTCTTACTACTCTCAGTAGTTTATAGAAAATTCTTTTCAAAAAATGTTTTGACTTAGTTTTGTTGCTTTGGACTTGTTTTTTGCTTATATGTTAAAAAAGTTAAAATAGTTGAGTATATATAAAACTTATGTGACTAACAAATGTAGCAAATGAGTTTGCATTTTTGGCTTTGGGGCGCGAACTCAAATGCAACGCACAGAAAATAAAAAAAACACAAAAACTTAAGCGGCGCATAAAATTTGCATAAATTTGCAAATTTATGCGCATGCAAATTGGCGCACAAAAATAAGCGTACAAAAGTGAAAGTTTAAATAAAACAAAAACAAATATAAACTTTAGCAAGTGTGACTGCAGCAAATTTCAATTCAGTACACACTTTGTGCGTTGCTGAGCAGCTTCAAGTAAACTTAAAAAACTTAGTTTAAACAAATGAAATCAATCAATGAAGTTTAGGTTTATGCCGTTTCCCATTTGGTTTGTATGCTGGCCGATTGCATTTGGAATGCCAGGGGTAGAAAATCCTTTTTCATTTTGGCAAAATGCGTTTTAATATGTTTGGTTAGATTGTCGCTGCGCTTGGCCGCGTAATTGCAGCTGGGACATTGGAAAATTGGACGTTCGGTGGTGAAGCGACACTCGAAGCGGCGATGGCGACTTAAACTTTTGCGTGTCTTGTAGGATTTGCCACATTGATCGCAAGCATGTTGATACCAGGTGAGTACAAAATCTGCAAAAAATATGTAGGGAGCCACAGCAGAGCGAGAGAGAGGGGGGAAGAGAACAGCACAGCACAACACAAAGTGTAAATGAAGTGTGTGATTGTGTGTGTGTGTGTGTGTGTAAATGATTTAATATAATTTAATATATAATGTAAATGATTTAATATTATAATGACTTATGCTTATGACTGTTGTTTTTTGAACTTTCTTTGAGCAAGTTATACTACTTTAAAATAAAAAGCTTAAATACATTCCAAAACATATAACACATATACAATAAAATTGACGGTAAGCATAAATAAAAAACTTAAATTAGCGTGCCTGCCCACAAAAAAATATATAACCCACATGTACATTATATAAATATAGCACAAACTGTTTGGAACAGTTGTTCAGAAAAAAAACATCGAGTGTTAAGAAGTTTATTATATTGAATAAAACACACAAATACATTTGTATATATTTTAAAAGTATAGTAAGAATAAATGAGTTGTTTTTTTTGTTTTTGTGTGAGAAGCGCATAGAACAAGACACAAAAAGTAGCACAGAAACAAACAAACACAAACTGTAGTCTGCATTTAGGCGTTGCTGCTATGCGTTTGTTTGCTTGTGTGCGTGCAGCTAGAACAATTAAGCACCCATATGTATAATTTAAATTATAGTTTTTCAAAAAAAAATATTTATATAGTAGAAGACGCAGACAGTAGTAGCATATAGTTATATAGATATGTGTGTAAGTAACAGATATTACACATACATAGATAGTAGTAGTAGTAGAAGTAGTAGTAGTTCATGTGTGTTGCTTGCAGCCCAAGTAACCATAGGTAGAGTAGAGAAGTTTTTATCTAAAAGAAATTTAGTAATAAAAATAGGTTAGTGAAATTCTCTGTACAACAAATTTTCGTTTGCAAGCAAAAACACAAAAGTTGACAGCAATCAAAAATAATAATAATAGCCAGCTAAAAAAACAATAAATATAAAAAAAAAGTTTTGCAGCTATCAAATTCGCTTTATTCAGTTAATTTGGTTGAAACGCACGTCATTTAAATTATATACATATAGAAAATATATAGTTTATTTTAAATAATTCACATACACAGCTAAAATATATAAATAATTTTAGGTATACAGTTTGGTGGCATTTGGAAATTGCGCTTAACTTTAAATATGTCGATTTTTTTTGGGGTTGTTTAGTATTTGAGATTTTTTTAAATACGTCTTGGTTGCATAGCAAATCCAAATTTAAATCAATAATTAACTTAAGCAGCAACAACTAAATTGTTTATTTATGTGCATGAGTTTAAAAAACAAACTAAAGGCACGACTATGAAATACCCTTTGGCTAGCATAGTTAGCTTTGAGTGCGTTGCTGACTACGCACGCAGTTTAAATTAAAATAAAAAATATAAATATTGTAGTTGCTGGAATGTGCTGAGTTGCGTTTTAGAAAAATGTGTTGAGCTGTTGAGCGACGAAAAGTACAAAATTAAATATAAGCAAGCTTAAGTATAAAAAAGTCAAATATGTTGCTTTGGTTCATAAGTTTATAATATAAAAATTGTAATTAGTTATTGTTGTATGCAAATGGCATTGTGTTCATTAGACGCTCCTTGAGCAATGAGTTTGAAATAATTTGCAGGCCAAGCTTCATGTTCCATTCCTCGTCCAGCAAATTGTGCGCTGCTGCTTTGCCAGGGGTAAGCGGCTCCGGCTTGATGACGACGGCAGCTTCTGCGTCCGCCGCATTGTTGTTGGCTGCTGCTGCTGCTGCTGCCGCCGCGGCTGCTGCTGCTGCTGCTGCTGCCTGCTCTTCGACAACAGCAGCAGCAGCTGATATGGCAGTTATGGCGCCAGTTAGTCCATAGGTGGGTATGTTAACCAAATGCGGCGGCAACGGCGAATTGCAGCGCGAGTTCTCATCGCGTTCGTAGTGCTCCTTGCGCAGCGATAGATTCTCCGGTATGGGACTGTCGCAGCCATTGTGTGAACCAGCGCTGCCCACGCTGGCGCTGTCGCTATGACCCACAGCAGCAGCAGCAGCAGCCGAACCGCTCAATAGTTTCAGCTCCGAGTTGCGTGTGGAGCTGCCGCTGCTCGATCTGCTGCCACTGCCTGTGGTCTGCTGCGCTATGGCCGAGGGTATGCCATGCTTGGAGATCAGATGACGCACCATGTGATACTTGCGTCTGAAGCGCGAGCTGCAGAACTCACAATTGAAGCGCGGCGGTATGCCGATGCACTCGTCGCGCATGTGACGCTGCAGATGCCGCTTGCGCAGGTAGCTCTTGCCACATACGGCGCAGGGGAAACGCTCGCCGCTGTCCAGGCCGCCGCCATGCTGATCCAACAGATTATCGCTGCCAAACACGCTGTGCCCACCAAAGTCAAATTTCAGTTGCTCTACGTTGTTTGCAATTTTGTATGTGTGTGTGTGTGTGTGTGCGCGTGCGTTTTATGTTTTAGTTAATTTTATGTGTGTTGATGGGTATGTTATGTTTTTAATTTTTTTTTGTGTATGAAATGAAAATGAAAAGAAAAATAAAAAACATTGTGTGAAAAATTATAAAACGCAAGTTTTGCCGATTATTATATAGACTTAAACAAATATAAAGCTCACTCTTAAACTTAAACTTAGCTTAAAAAATTTCTTTTGGTTGAAAGTTGAAGTCTCAAATTTATACAAACAACGTTTACAAATTGCAAAAAAACTAAAAACTACATTTAAACAATTTTTACTAAAAAAAAAAAAAACAAAATACAACTAAATTACTTTAAAAAACAAATGACAAATTTACATACAAAAGTAACTAATTGAATTTAACTTAATTGTGTTTATTTAAATATAAAAATAAAAGAGTGTTGACCATTTCAATAAATAATTGTTACACATATATTTAACTTTTTTGCTAGCTGCTGCAATTATTATTATAATGAGTTATATACAATTTTCGAAGGCTGCGCAACATGCACAAACAACAGCGACAACAAATGCGCATAGCTAAGCTATGGCAACTATATAATCTATGATTTCTTTAGCTGATGTATGCCATGTTTTTGTCGCAAATGTAATTTCAAATCGTAGCGCCAGCTGCAATTGAAATTGCAAAATTCGCAATGAAATAATTGTACGCTCGACTTTTTATTGGCGCTAAGTTTTAACAATTGATTGTTGCTGTTGCTGTTGTTGTTGTTGTTGTTGTTATTGTTGCTGCTGCAACGCGCTGTTTTGGCTGCTGCTGGCAGCAATATGCTAGTGCTTAATAAATTAGCAAATTGATATGAAGCTGCTGCTGCGCTGATTTGACAGCCGCTGCAATTGCTGGCGCTGCATTGCAACTTGTTGCTATGACTGTTGTTGTTGTTGTTGCTGCTGCTGCTGCTGTTGTGTGTGCCTGTTGCATTCGCTTCAATATTATTATTATTGCCACATTTGTACATTCTACGTATTGTTATTTCTGGTTCATAAATTTCACGCATTTCTGTCAAATTTGTTGCTGCTGCTGTCGCTGTCGCTGCTGCTGCTGCTGCTGTCTGACTGTTGTTGCTGCTGCTGCAGTTGCTGCTGCTGTTCTCTGCTGCTGCTGCTGTTGGTCGCACTTTGCTGGCAGCCGCCGCCACAACAGCCGTCGCAAAATTACAGTACAACGTCCTTAAATCTGCAAGAATTGGTTTGATTTTTTGGTTTGTTGATTTCTTGCAGCTCAAATATTGCACTTTAATTTTTTTGTGTGTTTTTGTGTGTGTTTTGTTGTTGGGCTTTGACTAAATTTACAGCTATCTCTCACATACAAAAGTTAATTGTTATATAGAGCAGAAATTATAAATTAAAGTAACGCGCCGTACGCCAATTAAAAAAAATATATTGCTGACTTAAACTGGCAGAGTGAAGCAGCAATTTAAAAAATTTAAAATTTAACTTATTTATTTTAAGCAGCAAACTCTGCAAGCTTAATTCAACATTGGAATCGCGTAACTTTTGCACCGCATTGTACATTAAATTTTTTTTTTAAATTAGGTTATTTACCAGTTTGGAAAATATATGTATATATATGTATATGATAAATTAAATAATAAACAATTCAAGTTAATATTATGTTGTTTTCATAGTGTATGTGTGTGTGTGTGTGCGTGATAAATAACATGCATGTTTTGATAAAAAATTGAAAAACACATTTCGAGGTATTTCTGTATATAAAAAATTTTATTTATTATTGCATTTGCATTTAATAACTAATTTAGTTTTGGTTTAAGTTATTATACATTATTTTTAAAATAATATTAGTTTAACTTGTTTTTGATTTTTCGTTGCTGGAAATAAATATCGATTTGTATATAAAAATGAAAATACGAGAGAAATGCAAATTGTGAATGTAAAAAATTTGCACAAAGGACAAAGCCGAGTAAAGTTTGAAGTTTTGTGGGGAGGGGCTGAGCGCGCTCTTTGGTTAATTTTAGTTAGTCAAGTTACACACAATTAAATAAGTTGCCGTCTTTTGATACACACGCGCCAATGCGAACTAACAATTGGTGGATGTTGCTGCTGCTGCGTCTTCAGCTACGGCTGCTGCTGCTGCCAGCACCTGCAATTGTTGCTGCTGTTGCAGCTGCGCTTGTAGCTGCTGCAGCGCCTGCTGATGCAGCTGCTGCTGATAGTAACTGCGATTGGCGGCGGCAGCAGCAGGCGACGACGACGACGCCTCAAGCTCATCATCATCCAACACATCCTCATCGTCATCAACTACAAAAGTTTCTTGTGCTGGTTGCTGTTGCTGCTGCTGCTCCTGCTCATCATCCAGCATATCGAGATCAACAATATCGCCGTCAGCTGCTGCTGTTGTGGCTGCTGCTTTGACTGCAGCACGCTGCTGTCGCTTGAAGAGCAAACGCATGGCAATCTCTGGATGCTTCTTGCGCACATGTTGACGCAAATGATCCGCACGCTTGGTGCGATGCCCGCACACAGAGCAAACCATCGACTTGCCCTTGCCACATTCTTGCCGCAAATGGCGACGCAACGTGCCATGGCGACGATAAGTGCGATAACATTGCGGGCAAGTGAAATTCTCCTCCTGACTGACGCCGACGCTGACGCCAGCGCCGCCGCCAGCAGCAGCAACATTTGTGGTCGCGCCTAGCAGCGTTTTAAATTCATCAAACTGCGTTGCATATAATTTAAACATATGCGTCGATTGTTCGTTGTTAAAATGCATTTCATCATTGTTGCAATCATCCTGCAGCTTGTTGCAATTGTTGTTGTGTTGAAAGTCTGAAATTTGTTTTTGTTTTTTGTTGGTTCAACGTTTTTTTCGATATGTTTAGGCATTTAAATATATAAAAATTTAATTTAGCTTTAGTTATTTCTCATGCTTTTTCTTCAAAACAAGCAATTTGATTAGTTTTGTTTGTTTGTTGGTTAACAAAATGCGTAACAATTAAATTTTTAAGGCGCATAAGCATTAAATTGTTTTTAAATTTTGTTAAGTTTTTAAATTGTTGTAATAAAATTAATAAATTAATTTATTTTAATATGCATTAATTTCTTTTCTTGTTGTTCAAACAAAAACAAATTTCAAACAGGCAATAAAAATATTAAATTCACACAGCCGCAGCGCACTTAAGAGAAAAAGTGAACAGTTATAAAAAGAGAGCAGACAAGAGAGAGAGAGAGAGATCAAAGAGACGCTGCAGACAAAAGTCAAGAGCAAGGATTAAGAAATGAAAAAGCTGCACGCGTGTGTGTGTGTGATGTGTGTTGCTTGTATGTGTGTAAGTAGCGCTTGGTTTGGGTAGGGGGCGGGGCAGGCAACGAGCGCAGGCAAAAACAATTGAAATTTTTTCATATAAAAACTTTGGTTGATGGGAACTTTTTGGTCGTACGTCTGTTATTGTTAGTGTTGTGCTTATTTTAAAAGAAATATATATTAAGTATACGCAATTTTATTTTTGGCCTTTCAATATATATAAAAATATAGACAGCGGAATGAATGGTTGGCAAAACTAAATCATATATCTGGAAATATGCTTCTTGATCTTGCAATGACGATGCAATGAATCTTTGCGCTTAAAGCCCGCATCACAAACCGAACAACGAAAATTCTGCAACATGCCGCATTCAAACTCAATGTGCCGCTTCAGCGCTGATTGACGCGTATACGCATTGGGGCACTGCGGGCACTGCAACTTGCCATCGTCACGCTGCGCTGCAGCTCGCGCCAAAGTTCCAGCCGATTGGCTGCGCAGCTGCGGCGCTGCTGGCGTAGCAGCTGACGGCGGCAGCATTAATTTGGCATTTCTTCGTTTACGCGTGGCGCGCAGTTTGCTGCGTCGCACAGTTGGCACATATAACGGTAAAGCGTCTAGTTCTTGTTCGTAGTAAAGCGTTTGACTTAAGCCATAATCAAACAGATCTGCAATGATAATTGGTATGCAAATGGCAAGTCAGACAGAGAGAGAGAGAGAGAGCAATAACTAAAAAATAAAGGCATAGCTAACAAAATTCTGGTGCTGGCAAGGCACGACGACAAACTCAACAGCAAAAGAGAACTTTACAGCTCGTCGCTCTCTTAACTTTAATTAAAAAATGAAATTAGAAACCTCAAGCTCAACAACAAATCGCAATAACTTTTCGCAACCTAAAGCTCTCAACAACAAACAGCTCGCTTTGTAGTTAACTTTATTTATTTTATAAAACAATTATTTATGCATTTGTAGTAACTTAAATTTCTCTGCGTTCTTTCTACGGCTTCATTACGCCCTTGTGCACATAATAATAATGATCTTGCAGCTTGAAATTATAATGAAAGCCACGTCCGCACATGCGGCAAACATATTTCTTGGGCTGATTGCACTCTTTGCGCATATGACGCGTCAAAGTGCCCAACACTTGATATTTGCGACCGCAAGTTTGACATACAAAGGGCGCAACAGCATGGGAGGAGTTCGGCTCGTCGGCGGCGGCTGCGCTGCTGGCTGCAACTCTAAAGAACAACAGCAAAAGAGAGAGAGAATGGCGCTCAACAAATGGCTTGCATACAAAAAGAGAGCGTGAAAAAGAGAGTGCGAATTTACCTGCGAGTTGTTAACAATTTGCGCTTACGCCTGGACTTGTTGCGTGTGAACTCCAATTGAGAGTGAGCAAGATTGCGGCGTCTGCCAGCACGCACTGCATACCAAAGAGAGAGGGAGAGATAAAGAGAGCAGAGAACGACAGCTTAGCAAAAAGTCAAAAGTACAATCAAGTAGCCTAAGCGCTGCTGCTGCTGCTGCTGCTGCTAACTAGTGAAAAAAGCTCTTAAAGACGCCACGCATAATTTAACTTAATGCTTATTTATTTATTTTGTTTTGCTACAATTTAAATAATTGTTTTTTTCAAGTGCGTTTCTCACTCAGCTTGTGTGTGTGTAGATAATGATCTTGCAGCTTGAAATTATAGTGAAAGCCACGTCCGCATAGATTGCATACAAATTGCTTTGGTTGATTGCACTCTTTACGCATATGACGTGTTAATGTTGATAACGTTTGATATTTGCGACCGCAGGTTGTACACACGTGTAATGAGCAGTAGGAAGAAGAAGACTGTGCATTGGTGTTGGTGATTGTTGTGTGCGTGTTGTTGGTATTGGTGACAATTGGCGTAAATGTTTGTTGACGCTGCTGCTGCTGCTGTTGCTGCATTGCCATTGATCGTCTGGATTTTCTTCGCACACTGGGCTTTAAATCTGCCGTTAGTTGCAGACAAAGAGCGCGCACGCGTCGTTGATCGAAAGAGAGAAAAACGAAAAAAACACACATAGCGCTTTGAGCATAAAAGAGAAACACAACAAGCTTTAAGAGAGAGTTTCCTGCCTACAATATGCCCTAAGCAGTTACTAGCTAATTTAACTACGAACTTCGTTAGGAAGTTTATATTTTTTATATTGAAAAAAGCTCTTTGACGCTTTAATAAACATATATATTTTTTAAATAATTTGCAAGTTTAAGTTTGAAAGCAGAGTTAAGCCCACAGCTTGTGAAAAAAAATCAATCAACCAAACTACAAAGTTTATAAATATTTTGTTGTTTTTTGGGGGTTTTTGTACTACGTTTTTAAAATATTTTAGCAACCAACCATTTTGTATTGTTAGCAACCAACTACAAAGTTCACTTAATTGTATTTTTTTATGACATATCAACACACACACACATACACAGTTACAGTTACATTGCACTTTTTGATGCCAAAGCTTAGTGTTTGCATGTGTATGTGCGTGTTCGTGTCTGTGTACAGTTATCAACAAAGCTTTTAATGTTGTTGTAACCTATAAAAAAAAAAGCATTTGATACTTGTGCTTTCTTATGGGCCACAACAGTAGGAACCCCACACACTTCTCAAAGTGGGTCAAGGCCATGCAAATAGCTTTTGGGGCCACTCTACAAAAGCAAAATAGTCAAATTTCTTTTGGCAGCCAAGCTCAAAATTGCGTCAACGTAGTTTAAAAACAAACAAGTATAACTGCTGCTATTTTAGCTCTGCTATTAGACAATGCTGCTAATGAATTTGGGAAATACCAATAAACCAAAAACTGGTTATTGCAACTAAGAAATGAAACAACAACAAAAAAAAAACACATCATTTTTTGCTAGCGTCATTTGCAAATTATATAGCAAAAAAGATTGCAAAGAATTTAATGCTGTACAGCAAGCTGAGTAATGTTTGCAATTTATAGAAATAAAGCAAAGTAATCAAGAAAAAAAAAACAAAACAGCAACAATTGCTGAGTTAGAGAAAAATTCTATGCACGACCTTGAACTTGGACTCGAAATTTCAGTTTCCAGTTGTCATTTTTTATGGTCGCTGATTAAGGCAGCAGAAAAGAAAGAGCGCAAGAGAGAAATATGGGGGCACTTCCGGCGCAACGGGACGTTAGAATAGGGGAGATTCGCTTTTAATGCGGATACTTAAAAAAAAATTATGTAAAAACAAGCTTTGGAGCCAAGTGGTTTGACCAGCGAGCGAGCGCAGCAAATGACGCACTTCGTCCGACTCGAGACTAGAAATTCTGGACTTTTTTGTTTTGAACTTTTGAAATTTCACATAACGATGTATAACTAATCACGCTATATTTTATGGCTTTAGTCAAAAGAAAGTAATTTAAAACAAAAGCTTAACAAACACAATTACGAAATCGAATCGAATTTGTTTTTCTGTTTTGTTTGTTTGTGTGTAGTTTGTTTGGAGGGTTTGTTGGGTGTACTGTCTGGGAATTTATTATATATACTGTAAGTAATTTGTTTGGCATCGCTTCAAATTTCATGGAAAGAATAAGAAGGAACTAACGATAAAAACAGAAACTCAAGGCCACAAGAGAGAGCGTAATGCAAAAATAAACCAAGTTGAAATTTAAGATAAATTATAATAATCATAAAATATGTGTGTATATATATACAATACATATATATATATAGAAGTATCTTAATGGGTATACAACACTTAAGAATAATGCAGCGTAAGGTAAGATAAATGTGATATATGATTCATATGTATTTTTATAGTTTTTTGTGTATATTTTTCTTTTTTTTATAGCTTACCCTGGGGGACATAGAACAAAAGCTCGCGGCTCATTGCTTACATTACCTGAAAACGCTGTAAATTGTTTTTGGGAGTTTTTTTTTGGTGTTTTGATGAGTGGGTAGGCTGGCATAGGATTTAATGTATTGGTGATAGCGTAGGAGTGGGAAATTAACTGGGATTTAAACCAAAAAATGAAACTTAAAATCATAATTTATTTCATTTTCATTTTTTTTCGGCACTTCGCTCAACCGATACCGTCAAGCGAAGTATACTTACCTGAGAACCCAAAAGCGTAGAACCCACGTCGTACCCAAGTAGAGTTGTACCCTTAGTCAAGTGCCAGCTACGCATTTAAAGCAACAACTGTACCTCACTAACCCCAACTGGGGTATAGCTACGTGCTCACTCTGCTTGCAGCGGCGTTAACTTGACATTAGGCGGCGACGTCTTCTGCTCTGCCTCAGCTCAGCTCTCTGCTCGTTGACTTCCAAACACTTTTGCACTTGACTTTTTAAAGTTTTATAAAAACGCGTTGCAAGCGACGCTTTGCGCTCTATCAAGTGAAGAGAAACTGCAATTTGCCGCTTGCTTTGGGGCATACGAGAAAAACTTAAGCGCGACGCGTTTATGGCAAAAAAGCTTTGCCGCATTTCTCTTCGACGACACGAAACTTAATAACTAGCATTAAATTAATGAATAAACACAAATCAAAGTCAATAAATGAAACAAAAAAAGTCCCGTCAACCAAAATAAAGCAAAAATTGCATATATATAAGATATATAGATAAATATACATAAGACTAAAATTACAATTTAAAAAAAAACTGCATGCGTATTTTTTTTTGTTTTATAGTTTTTAAATATGTAGAAAAAAATCAACTAAAAGTGTGTAAACATTAGCACGCGTTTGTGGAAAGGCAGTTGTGTGGGTGTGTCTACGTGTAAGTGTGTGTGTGTGTTTTGAAATGGCATGAACATGGACACGAAACAAAGACATATAGAATTTGCATGAAGTATGTTTGTTATAAATGCATAAAACATAAACTAGAAAGATAATAATGCTTAGCACATTACAAAGTTTGTTAAAATTGCTTGAAGTGAGAAAGAAATGACAAACATTGAAAGACTGACGACGAAGCTAAACTAGAAACAAACTAACTGTAGACTCAAATTCGTGGGGTAGGGAGAGTGTAAGAGAAATAGAAAGAGCAACGCTGCAAGTGAATTATAACAAGAGAGCGCACGCCTAAGCACACACACACACTGACACACACACACACACACACACATTAGTGAGTTCTGGATGATGTGGCTACACTCACGCACACACACACGAAAAATTAGCAGCAAAGCCAACATAATAATATATATAAATACTAAACTTAAGCTTACAAACAAAAGTTTATTAGCGCATGTAGGTGTGTGTGTGTGTTTTTTATATGAATGTGTGTGTGCAGTTTGAGTTGACTGCAGCGTGTCTAATTGAATTGAAGAGAGCAGCTTTGCAGCTAACGGTATTTGTGTAGAGTTATGTTTGCGTGTGTAGAGTTGTTAGAAAAATTATAATTAAAGCAAATAAAACAATTGTTAGAGAACCAAATGCGGTACAAAAAACACCAATTACATAAAAAAGTATAGAAAAAATTACAATAATCAAGTGTATATATACATAATATAATTAAACAAATCATACGTAAAAATAACACATTTCATATATGAGCAAAATGAGAATTGATGTTGTATGGCATATTAATTGTTAGTCGTTAATTATTATAATATAGTGGTGATGATGGGTATAAAAGCAGTTTAGATAGTAGTTTGTTGTTTTGTTTGAATAGAGAATAAAGTAGTAGTAGTAGCATGTTTTGTTTTTGTGTGTACTTCTTTTTTTTTTTTTGATTTGTGAGAGAGATTGTGTGTGTATTAAAAAAATATATATGTTGTAAGTAGAAATATACAAAAAAATTATATAGCTAGTTGTCATACGAATTATGTGTGTGTAGAATTCTCATATTTGTTTCGCAAAAGAAATCATAAGTAAATTAAAATTTGTTTGTTAAGTTAGTTATATTAATAAAAATTATATATGAAATCAAAAATTGTTTAATAAACAGAGGTAGTAGTACTTTCAACTTGCACAAATTATTTCTTCTTTTTTTCTGGTAGATTCATAAATTTTTCTTTGTTTGCTGCGCACAACAAAAACAAAAATACGCCAAAAACCAGTTTAATGATTATCGCCGTCAAATATACGACGAACAATTAATTTTTTAATTATTTTCAAGCTGCAAAACTAGTTTTTGGCTATTTGTGTTTTTGTTGTGCTTGCAATTTCTTTTGGTTTTAGTATGTTTGTTGAAAAATTTTCTTGTTGCTTGTTTTTTTTTTTATACTATTTCTTTTGCCTAACAAAAATATACTGTCTCAATATAACGTTTAAGAGCTTTTTTCGGAGCACGACTTGGAAGAAGAAAAATCTATTTTTAGCAAATGTTTTGTGTGTTCAGAAATTTAAATTGCAAAAATAAAATATATGTATATTCAAATATTGTATTGTGTGTATTTTGTTTATGTGTTGATAGCATTAAGTTTTATTTTTATTTGCTGCTGCTCTACGTAAACTAATTTGCATTTGAATTCATTTTGTAGTTAAGCTGGTCGTCGTGCTCTGCTTTGCCTAAACTTCTAAACTTTTTCTTTTTGCTTTTTCATTTGTATATGGATATTATATATATAGATAGTAAGTATAGCTCGGAAACTAACTTCTCTTTTGATATAATATGCAATGAAAAACTCACCTTGTGGATCCCGTTGCTGAGCATCCTGTGCGGCCATTAGTCCAAGATCGTCCTGAGATCTGTCGTGTTGCCATGCTCCATACGCTATAAAAACATAATAGAAAATTCATAAAAAAAAATGTTTACTACAAAAAGCTGGCGCGCTAAAATTTACCTTGACTAGATCCTTCGCCACCCTGACTGGTGCCGGCCGCCTGGTCCAGCTCCTCCAATGTCATATCTTCCTCATCCAAAGTCAAATCCTCAACATTCTCATCGTGCGCATCATCATCGTATTCGGCCTTTGGCTCAATTACCATTTCAGTGGCTTGTATGCTGTTATCCTTGATCTTTTGTTTATGATTCGACTTTTCCAATTGTTTGACGACACCAGTGTGTGCAGCAGCAACAGCTGCGGCACTTGCAACACCCACATCCATATCATCAGCATCGCCTTCGGCGCCTTGATTCTCCTGCTGCTGCTGTTGTTGTTGTACATTATCGGTATTGATGGCATCGCTTGTGGTTGTTGTTGAAGTTTGCTGCTGCTGCTGCTGTTGTTGGGCGCCTTGGGCAGCTCCTGTCGATGTTAGTTTAGCGCTTTCAGTCTTTTTGGTAACGTTGCTGCTGCTGGTCAATGGCTGGTTCGATACTTGGCTGCTGCCGCTGGCGAGTGCAGCGGCGTTCGCTGCCACTGCGCTGCTGCCGCTGGCCAATTGAGTGCTGACCAAAGCGGCGGCGGTGAGGCCAGCGCCTGCTTGTTGGAGGATTGACTGATTGGAGGCGGCGGCTTGCAGTACGGATGAATTCGAGTTGTCATGCACATCTGCAGCAAAAACAAATCCAAAGATTAATAGGAAACGCTTGAGAAATTTAAAATTTTGTGTATTTACCATTTTCCATGCTGCGGCGACGAATTTTTCGACGACGACGCGACGGACTGGAAGAACCTTCACGTGAGCCAGACACATCGCCGGCATCCATGGCGCCGCCAGTTGCATGTCGGGCGCGCTTTGTCTGCTCCAGCGTATATTGGCCGCTCAGCTTGACGCGATGATGTGCGTCCGGCTTGGGGGCTGCATTGCTGCCACCGCTGCGATTATCGGACAAACCCTTGATCTGCAGCGATTCGGCGGCTTTCAATAGCGCGGCCAGCTGATCCTGCGAAATGTTGACCTCGCCGCGATACATGTAATCCATCATAGCGCGCAGTTCCTGATACTTGACATCCTTGAGTATAAATATCGGATGCTTGTCGTACTGTTCTTGCAGCAAAGTCTAAAGGAGAGTAACAACATGAGCACATGAGCAATGCTTCAAGAATTTACAAATTCTGTTTACTTACAGCAAAATAGGGACTGCATGCTGATAGCACCACCTTGTGGGCCTTGAGAAATTTACCCTCGGCGGCGAGCGTGCAATCGACTAGTGTCTCATTTTCTAGCAATGTATCGAAGACGCTAATTAGCGTGCTCTGATGGTTATTCCAGCGCAGACAAAACTGTTGATCGTCATCCATTTTGGCTTGTATGCACTTTAAAACGACGGGAGAGAGGAGTGGGAAGATGGGGCCAACGTGGCCGGCGGCTAAACCGCTTTGGAGTTGCGTGCGTTCCCCGACTGGTGCACTTTTGTTTTTCTCACGCAGCTTACGTTAAATCGAACGTCAAAAATTTTTGTTGCAGTGTAGTCTTCGAAAATTTTCCTTGCTCCTTGCTGTCTTGTCAAAAATGCTTGTAGATTATGTCAGTTTAAAAACTGTGAAGATAGCGAATATGCAAGTGTAAAAATTAGTCAAAAAGCCATTAAAAAATTGTATACTTGTCACACACACACACAAGCAAAATGCATAAAATAACAAATGGCAATTAATTTTCGACTCGCTTTTATGTTTTTGTTTCTAACGCCGCGCTGTGTGCACCGCCTCAAGGTCAAGTTCATGTTTTATTTCAGCTACAACAACAATCAACTGCTATTATCTCTTTTACACACACACACAAACACACGCTCAGCAAGATTATTATTGTTTTTTGTATATTGTTTATACGTGTGTATGCACATATGCAAATTACACAGTTTGAGCAACACACACACATACATATTTAAATTGTTCCCCAACAGCAGCAGCGCCATCTATGACGCCCAAACACACAACTGCAAATGCAAAAAAAAAATGTATTTCCCTTTCTTGCTTTCAAATACTTTTGCTGCTGTTTCTTGTTTAACTTCGCCTCATATGCTCGCAAACACAATCGTTTGCTTTGTCTCCCGCTCTCGCTCTCTCACACTTGCTTGCTCACTCCTGCACTCATAAATGTTGGGCGGCTAACGGATTTTGTGGCGTTGTTACAGTTGCTAGTGTTGGAGATCGATGGAAACGATAAATGGACGACACACACAAGCGAGAGACGTTACGACGACGTCGACGCTCGGCTAACGAGAGGCAGAGAGCATGGCAACATAAAGAGGGGAAGTTTCGCAGCCGACGCTGACGTCGCGCCGCCATCAATATTGCAGCCACATACACACGCGCACACACACACAAATATATATGTACGTGAATAAAACTTCTCGTTCGAGCGTTTGACTGTGTGTGAGTTTATAATTTTTTTTTCTTCTGGGGTTTTCGTTGTGGAAAATTTCACAAGTAGGCGCGCACACACACCAACACAAACACACATAGGCAAACAACGTTTTATGATTTTTCTGATAATTTTAAAGTTGAAGTATGAAGCAATCGCCGTCAGACACAAATACATATTTCTGCGTTGTTGTATTTTGTTTTTTTATATTTTAATGGTGCATTTAAAAATAGAACACATTTCATTAGAAGCGACGCACACACAAACTCATAGAAATATACTGTCAAACATATGCATATACAAATGTATGCGTGTGCTCTTTCAACTAACTGCACATTAATAAAGATTTCACAATTTTCACATTATATTTTCATTTAATACTCCATGCTACGCGAAACTTACTTAATGCGCAAGTACAATTTTCCTTTTAGTTAAATGCTGGCTGCTTTATGATTTTGTATGTATGTATGTAAGTAATTTCAGTTGGCCAGCAAAATCGCACGTCGCGATCTGGCCGTGCACACGCAAAAACCAAACAAGAGCTCCAAGCAAGAGCACGAAAGCAACTGTAACGACGAGCGATGAAGCAGAGGCAAAATAAGCCGATAAAAGAGCGTTCGATCCGTGTTCGCCTCAATTGTATGAGTTCGACTCAAAGGTTCGTCTCAATTGTATGAGTTGTAACCAAAGAGAGCTGCTGTGCCGACTTCAACTGTACTCTTCAACTGTGACGATGCTCTCAATGCAGGGGAAATGAACGAATTCGACCGATTGCGTGCTCTCTCTCTCTCTCTCTTGCCACGCGCGTTCGTTTTGGCATGCTCACTCGCTCGCACACACACACACACACACAGTATTAAAATGGCTGCCCAGCAGTTGAAGTTGCGGAGACAGAGAAAGGGAGAAAGAGAGCGAGCGTTTATTTTTTTTGTATGCGTGTGCGAGGCTCACATTTGGGGGCACGTTATGAAATTGCTAAATTAGGTAGGAAGAGTGACGGGTGAACTGAAAGCAGGTAGGCCAGGCAAAAAGGAGTCGCGGGTACATACACATTTTATTATGGCAGTGAGCGTGCCAAGAGCAAAGCAAACAATATAACGGGAAACATAATGCGAGCATTTTGAATTCGCCGTGTGAGTATCAGGCGTGTTGAAAACAAAACGAGAGCGGTGAGCGAGAGTGAGTAATATACAAGGTGCGCCATCTCGAGCTTCGGTATAGAAACACTGAATAGCTTTGAAGTTTGTGAAGCGATTGGCTTGTGTTAACTCAGTACAATTTGGAGCCATGAATAACTTAACACCAAAACAAGTTGCCGAAGTAGTGAATTTCTTTATCGAAAATGGGCGTTCAATTGTGGAAACGCAGCGTGCATATCACTGAGAATCCTCACGTCATTCATGAGGATCCATTACACGACGAGAGAGTGACAGTTTGGGCGGTTGTATGTGCCTCAACTATCATCGGGAAGCGATATTGATGGATGCTGGGGCACATTGTGTGCCCGGAGATGCGTCGAAAGGGTCTATAAAACTTCTGGTTTCAACAGGACGATGCCCCATG
Organism: Drosophila busckii; assembly: GCF_011750605.1. Taxonomy (NCBI): domain Eukaryota; kingdom Metazoa; phylum Arthropoda; class Insecta; order Diptera; family Drosophilidae; genus Drosophila; species Drosophila busckii. The sequence continues at coordinate 11,157,727 of NC_046605.1, read as the reverse complement.
TCACACAGCTAACGATACAATGGAGTTTTTGCAGCGAAAATTCCCTGGACGCGTTGTGTCAAAAGGTGGCGATATCGACTAAGGGACGAACTTCTTTTTGTGGGGTTATCTGAACAGCAAAGTGTACATGCGCAAGAGCAAAGTGTCATGGAAAATGCTCGCACCATCAAGAACAAAGGTGGCCATTTGATCGATATTGTATTCAAAAACTAACTCAAATGAATTGTAAAGGATTAATCTAAATAAATAAAACATGAAACATTTTCCATGAATTTTTGTTCATTTTTTCCAAAGTTATTTTTATACCGCAGCTCGAGATAGCGCACCCTGTATGACGGGAAACATAATGCGAGTATTTTCAATTCGCCGTGAGAGTATCAGGCGAGAGCGAGAGTGAGCAATACTGCGAAAACGTGGCAGAGGTTTTTTTTTTTGGAGTCTGGTGATGCTGCCAGGGCACATTTTCAATTTTCAAAATGGAAGCGAAAATTATAAAAAGAAGACGAGCTACGACGGCGAGGCGAAATCGCATGGAAATTGTAAACGCAAAGGGGGCACACCGTTGCATTTTTTGGGTTCTCGCTGTAGTCGCTCGCTTTGTGTGCGTCCGTTTCCTGCCGTAATTTAATCATCAACATAAAAAATTTAAAGAGGTGGGAAAGGCAAACAGCGGCAGCTGCAGCACGCTCGCTTGTTCGTTTTTATGGCCCCCCGACAACGACAAGCAGCAGCAACATAGAGAAGTTCTATAGAAAAACATACCTAACTGTCTGTGTGTGTGTGTGTGTGTGTGTGTGTGCCATTGCACAAATGCGAGCAACAGAGATGGCATGATTTGCAATACGTGACAACAGCGAAACGACGCTAGCTTCGGGCTCCCTTTTTTCACAAGTGAAAAAGGAAACAGCCGATCAATATATAAAAATACATGCGAAAAACACATGACATGAAGAAGAAGACAAGAAAAGAGAGAGAGAGAGAGGAAGAGCAGGGCGAAAAGTAGTAACCACATAGGACAAGGGCACCGTTATATACGGCTTATTTTTTTGTGGAGGGATCAGTGTTTTTTCTTCTAATTATTTACATTTGTAACTAAGGTATGTGCGTGTTGGCTTTCTGCGTTTGTATGTGTGGTCCTTGTACATAAAAGCATGACATGCGCAGTGGCTTCATCTGTTTGTAGTTAGAGCAACTCTCTAACCCCAACAACAACAATTGCTGCTGCTGCTGCTGGCGTCGAGGCTGATGATGCATTGGGCTAGACGAACGTTCGTTTCGTTGATGACGCTTTTGTTCTCTTGCCTTAAGCCGAGGGTTTTTCCTACGCATACAGCGCAAAAGGGGGATTTAGTTATTATTATAGTTTGCACACAGACACACACGCATACAGAGATAGGCAGACACACACAAGAGCATGTAGGTAAAAACGGGAGGCGTCTGTCCGTGTTTTTGTATGCAGCGTGAAAAAGGATCTCTCTCACTCTCTTTTTCGCCCTCTCCCTCACGTTCTCGCTCTTTCTCGTTGTATGACGCACGCTCTTTGCACATGCAAGGTTTTATTTTTGCGCAGATGGTGGAGGATTATAACGAAAAATGGGATCCTTTTTTTCCTACGCAGGCAGGCAGCAACTTGAAATTGGCTTTGTTCTTGTTGTTCGTGTTGCTGCTACTAAGCAAGTTTATGTGCGTTTCGCAAAAGTACAGTACAGTCTTTTTCCCCATTGCAGAAAATGTCGCACAACTATCGTTCGCAATGATTATTTAATTAATAAGTAACAAACTCTTATATTTTAACTGGATGGTTTTTAAATGTTTACATTTATTGTGTTGAGATCTACTATCAAACGACGTCCAAAAATCTATAATACGGAACGCTGTTAGCGAAAAACTCAACTGTGTTTTAATTTAGCACTAGCACTAATGCAATGAGAATTGATATTTGATTCCATTACGCTAAATGGCAAATGCAAAAAATGTAATATAAGTTATTGTAGAGAGATCTACTATCAAACGTTGTGTTATGGAATAAATTGTACACAAGGTTAGCGAAAAACTCTCTTAATTTTAATATAGGCACACTTGTAGTGATTGAGAACGTAAAGATTCTAAAACCAATATATTTGGCATGCCGCATAAGTATACAAAATATGATATTATCCCTAACCTGCTGTGATAAGAAAATAATTGTTGAGAGATCTACTATCAAACGTTGCGTTATGAAATGATTTTGCGCAAGGTTAGCGAAAAACTCTCTTAATATTTAATTTAGGCACTCTTGTAGGTGATTGAAAACATATCGATTCTAAAACCATTTAATTTGGCGAGCCACATACACAGTTATCATATTAATAGTATTGCAGAAAATATTTGTAGAGAGATCTACTATCAAACGTTGCGTCATGAAATAATTTTTGCGCAAGGTTAGCGAAAAACTCTCTTGGTTTTAATATAGGCACTCTCGGCAGAGGATTAAGAATGCATTAAGGATTCGAAAACCAACATATTAAGTGTGCCGTGGTAAATAAGTTTGTTTAATATCAATACGAAAGGATCCCAGACCCAGCCATGTTAGAGCAACCCTCCTTGAATAAAAACTGGTTATACCCGACGCTCCATGGGGGTTGCTGCTGCACAACCCCTAATTGTGCGCCCTGCGTTCGATCCCCCACCCTCTCCTGCATACAACACACGCACGGGGGATCAACATTTACGTCGGCCAACTGTCGTGTGTAGTCCTTTTATTTTCACAGGAAGTGCACGCGACAGCGCAGGGGTCCCAAGGGTTTATGGGGAATCCTGAAACCAGTTAGTGTGAGAGGGAGACAAATGTAAGAAAACTCAGACGAAAAAATGCATGTTAAAAAACATCCAGAATCTTTTTCATTCGTTTTCTTTTGGGAGCTCTCTTGGCTGCTGTTGTTTGAAAAAGTCAAATGAAAAACCGGTTTTGCAAAAATACAAGAACTGTGCCATTTCGAAAAAAAGAATGAGAGAGATGAGCGGGGCAAGAAGAATCAGAACGAGCGGGCGGGCGGTTGAAAAACCAGTTTGAAAGAAAAATATAAAACGCAAATGGGCAGAAAAATTGTCAAGAGTAGACTTGAAAAACAAATTTAAAATGGAAATAAGTTAAAAATAAAAATAAATTAAAGAAAGAGGTGTTCTTGCTAAATAAAAAAAAGAAAAAGGAACGTACAGTTAAAAGTTCCCCCCACAAGATTTGCATAAAATGGAATTTATCTTGTCGCACACACACACAGACACTCAAGCATTAACAGACAGGCAAACATAACATTTGTATATTTACGACGTAAAAATAAACGCCGCGCAGTCGCCGCCGCCAGCGTCAGGGCCTGGCAGTGACTTTCAATAATTTAATTTCTGGCAGCTAAAAAGCAAAACCAACAACAGGAACAGGGAAGGTGGGGATAGAACTGTGTAGAACTCTCAGTATTCACAGTAAAATGAAATAATCGCCAAGAAGCTAAAGAAATCGCTTCAACGTGGGCGTTTTGTGTTGCGGCTAAATATATACGAATATAAATACTCTAAATCTGCAAGGGGTTTTCAAATGTTTCTATAGCTTTTTGTAATATATTCTTTAAGCTATAGATTTAACAGATATTTTCTTTTTATTTTACACAATACATTTCGATTGACAACTTGGCTGGTATACTCTCCGCACCTCTTAAAAATGTGGTTTTTGCCATTAAAGAAAACTTGTTTGCATTTTTTCATGTTGTTTTTTTCTTCTATATGTAAATAAGCTATTTTAAGTGAATGTTAAGGGCTTATGGCGCGTATACTTTGTGTGTCTTTAAAGTGGCAACTGAAAACTTTGTAGAAGGGAGACTGGAAATCGAAGAAGACAGACAGACAGAGCACACATAAGAGTAGCGTGCGGGAGAGAAAATGTGCGCAAAATGTTTTTATCTAGCGCAAAGACTTGATTTGATGGCTGTGCCCTGGAGCAATTTGGTGCCTCAAGATGATGTCTGTCTCCCCCACTCTCCATGTTCATTTCAATAACTTTTGGGTTGCCAGTTTTATGTTGTAATTTTAAAAGCAGGACAGAGCAGTCTTTTTTTTAATGGGTGTGCCTTAGGTTTTTACATGACAGCTGATGGCTAAGGGCGTTTAGTAAAGGCAACTTGACAATTTGAAATGATTAATCGCTATACTCAACAAAGCGAGTTTCTCAGCAACTATTAAACTAGGCCTTGTGAAAGTGAAATTGCGAAAATAAATCAAACTACAAAATAATAATAATAATAAAGGTTAACGAACTTTTTAGCCATGTTGAACAAGCAACAGACAAGCAAACTAGCAAAAACAAAATTCACAAAAAAAAACTGAGGGCACAGCAAAAAGCAATCAACGATAACGGCCGACAAAAGCTGATGTGTGTGTACCCCCCCTATTCGCATTTATTTTTATATTATTTTTGCACAATTTATACAGTTTGCTTCATTTTTTTGTTTACTATAAATAACAATAGTAAGCAGTGTAGGGCATAGAATTAATAGCTGACAAAAATATGTGTAGGTCAGTTAAATAATTTGAAGAACGTACAAGACAAAGAATGTAAAAATAAGTAAGCGAAGCAAAGCAAAAGATTGCAAGGTCGTTATGTTGAAGGCGTGGGTGGTTATAATTTGTTGACAGACAGACAAAGAAGAATGTGGAAGTACAAATCAAAATAATAATAATAATAAACAATGTGTATGCGCGTACAATAAAATACTTTAACGGCATTTTTAATAGCATTGCAATATGTTTTGGTTTTGTATATTTTGTGCTTTTTATTTTTGCACTTGTTGCGCAAAAGCTTTTTGGGCCTGTTGTTATGCGTGTTGTTTGTTATTTATTGTAGTACATGTGCGTAGAATGTAAACAAATGAAACTTTTAAGCTGCGAGAGTAAAGTTTAAATTTCAAGCTAAAAATACAAGTGTGTATGTGTGTGAACTTTGGCAACGTCGCATTGAACATGGCGATAAAGTGAAAGATTATAAAAGCGACAAAGTATGTGGCAGTTTCTATATGTACCAAGTACATAGTACATATGCATGTGTGCTCAAAAGCAAAAACAGGCCGAAAATATGAAAAATGAAAATGTAAACGTGTCTGTAGAGCACGTACCCACACACTCACAACGCACACACACATACACATGAGCCGCAACGAAGTAGAAGAACTGTAGCACAAAGTAGAAATAAAAAATATGTGGCGGGCGGTTGGCGGTCGCTCGGTTTGTCAGCAAACGAAAAGCTACGAAAGTGTGAGAGCGAGAGAGAGAGAGAAAGAGAGCGTGCGCGCGCCAAAGTTGCTGAGTAAATTGTGAAAAGTGCTGAGAGAAAATTTCACGCGTATAAACATAAAGCGAAAAGCAAACGAAGTCAGAGCAGCAGCAGCAGCCCGAAGTCAAAGTGAGAGGGAGTAAATTGAGAGCACCACACATATACAGCATTGAAAAATAACTTGTGCTGCTGTTGTTGTTGTTGTCTACCCATAAGGGGGGAAAATCAAGATGGCTGCCACATATAGAGCTCTATATTTTTTGACAACGTGCTTTTTATTCCCCCAAATAAATGTAACTCAAATTTAAGTTAATTTACATTTAATAACAATGCGAACAAAGCTTTGTATACGTATACAATTTGCTTGTATGCATATGTTTGTATGCATGTATTTGCCAATTAGAAAAAAAGCTTATGTAACGAGCAGTTGTCGCATTCACTCTCCCGCACACATCCACAGAACTCAATAGCAAACTGCATACAAATGGAATGTAAAATTTTTCACAGCGACACTTGACCTCATTTGCATATGCGTGTGTGTGTGTTCATGAAATTAATGAAAATTCGCTCATTACTTCGAATACATACCCACACGTACTTGCATACAGATGTGTGTGTGTGTGTGCAAAGCTTTAAAATGCAGCACTGCAAGCAAAAGCTTTCACAAAAACGCATGGGAAAATCGATATGAAAGTTGAGCTGCTCTCTTAAGCACACACACATACACACGCTCATAACGAGCTAAATACATTGAAAATATTGATTTTGTATGCAAAAAGACTCGCAGCGAAAAAGAGACAACGACAATTAATCGCACAAATTAGAAAGTACAGTTCTAAGTCTACACCAAAACCAAATACATATTTATGTCCATTGCATTTTAGTTGCTTGTTTTTATAGAATAATAGTATACACACCGAAATAGAATCACAGGCAGCACATAGTCGTCGTGGTTGGTTATGTTTTAAATTATTCTTTTCTTCTTTGCACATCAAAATTATGTTGTTGGTACACAGTATACACACACAGTTAAGTGATAGTTGCACGATTTTTATTTTTATTGTAAAAAGCGCGCGTAAGAAATAGCAATAAAATTGAATTTTTTTTTTCTATGTATTTGTTAAACCAAGTTTTTCAGTTGTGTGTATGTATGTGTTGTTTTTCTTCTGCTGCGGAGTAGCAGTAGCGCAGCCCGCACAACAAAATGCGAAACGCGGAGCCACTGAAGAAAAACTGACGACTGACCGACGTGAACGAAAAAGTTTTCTGTCTAGGCCACATTACGAAGTTCGCAGCGAGAGAGAGAGAGAGCGAGTGAGCAAGTCAGCGGATGAGTGCGAGTTCAAAATATGTTACCCAACTGCAACTAAGGCGATTACCTTAGCGCTGCTATAGGCATTACATTTTCAGCACTTTTAATGCCAGTTGTTATTTAAATCAGAGTTTATTTGAAATTCAACTGGGTAACTTGTCCACATAATGTGCTTTGTATGCTTGGTGCGCACGCAGAGTTGCCAACATCGAATGCTGAATTATAACTCGCCAGCTCATGATAATCACACATTTATTTGTTGTGCTTGATAAAAAAAAAAACTGAAAAATACATGGGGCCCGTCAGGCATAACAGCATTAAAAAGCGGCCTTAGTTTAATTGAAGCTGCTTTGCCATAACTACTGATAATACAAGGGAAAATTGACACATATATGTGCTGGCAACTCTGTCTATGTAGTGGAGTTCAAAAATATCATTCGTTGTCATTTGCTATTGCTGTTGTTGTTGTGCTGCTCGTGTAGGGGGCGAGATTTTTGAGCATGAGTTTTTTTTTTGCCAAGGCGAAGCCATAATGCTCACAAAAAATGTTGTTGCTATCTCCCGAACTCTCTTCGCCTGTCGCTGCTCCAATGTCTTCCTAGGCATGTATGTATTTGTGTGTACATATAAAATGTGAGGGCGGTGGAGGGACGAAGGGGGGACGGTCGTAGGTAAGCATTGCATTTTGTACTGTGTGTATGAGCTTTTGATGATGATCACCCCTGCTGATTTATTTTAGGTTTTCGAATGACTTCATCGGAAACATTTTCACAAATAGTACACCTCCCCACTTACTTTTTATATTTACATGCGCAAAAGTATGGGTAATTATGTATGCATGCCCATATGTTGTATATTTACTTCCATATTTAACGGTGCTGAGTTTATGCCTTATGTATTTCTAATTAACGCGTTTATGTGAAATTCTACACGCTTTAAGCGATACTAATTGACGAATTGGAGACAGTAACGTGCAAATACATGTAAACACACATACATATGTAAATAGTATGTACATATGTATGTAAGTACGATCAGCAACTGACAGCTAGATAAAGGATAATAAATATAAAAACTTGCCATAAAAATTATCTCACCTGCATTGCATTCAATGAAAAGCTCTCCAGTTTGCGCTCTCTCTCTCTCTCTCTCTTTCCAAAAACTTGCAAGTCAATCACGTAGAAGCTTATGCATTTGTCTCTCGCTCGCTCACTCTCGCTTGTTACACGTAAAACAAACACACAAGACAAGTGAAAATCAAACACTGACAGTTATCTATTTATGTACTACACTCACACACACATATACTTAGGCACACGTGCATATGTTATTTACTCGACGCTGCTTTTTAATTATAATAAATTATATTTAAACTGCGGCCAGAGGGCCATAAACCAATTCGAATGACATTTGTGTTTGTTTGTTGCCTTTGCATTATTTTGTTTAAAAATATATTGTATGTATATTTGTTTTTGTTTTATGTAAGCGCAAAACAATGTAGTTTAATATTAGTTTTGTAATTGTTGTCGATTGAGTAGTGGGTGCGGAAAATTGTTTTCTGTTCAAAACGAGCGCAGCAAGCGACAAACGCTTTATTCCTGAGAGTTCCGTTTGTTACTGCAATAAGAATAAGAGTCGAAAAGCTATAGAACCCAAAATACAAAAACAAAAGCACAGCCGAAGTTCCCGCTGCTGTTGTTTTTGTTGTTGCTGTTTGCTTTTTTTTGTGGTTTTCGTTGCATGCGAAAAACGAAGATCGTTTGTGATTGCGGCGGCGAGTTTGCTTTGTATACCTATGCTGCTATATATATATATATGTGTATATACGTATGTGTGTGTGTGTGTCACAGTGGTGGAAGAGCAGCAGTTGCTGTTTTTTTTTTTGCAAAGGGGCTAAAGCGGATGTGCTCTGCCAAATGAAAAGGCAGAGAAAATGTTTGTTCTTAAGAATGTGTTTATTAGTGATCAAATTAAAATGCACATTCATTCTGCTAATGTGGAAAATTGTTATTAAAGCAATTGCAACTGTGTATGAAAATCTAATTTAGCGTCTAATACAGTTCTGTATAATATCTTCACCTTTTAAAATGATTCATCAAAAATCACCAACTCTGCTGATCGGTAATCACTGCATGCATTTGCTTGTAACAACATTAGCATTATCTCTTATAAATCTGTCTGTTTCTATTCGTACACTTGTGACTTTCTAATGGGATTGTCTTATGTGCCACAGCATTATACTTTGTCTAAATCTTTCCCCGCTCTTTTTCCATTAAAATTTGCACAAACTTGATTTTTGATGCTGCTTAAAAATAAATGATTACTTGTTTAAAAAATGAGAAGAAACGCCAAAGAAAAGAAATACAAAACAACAATAGAAACAACAGCAGCAAAATGGCAACCATAATTGTGCACATTGCTAAGAGTTTAAGTTTGCTATCGCTGACTGACGTCTGCCCACTGTGCGCGCCGCTGAGCTGAGCTGAGCGGTTCGCCCTCGCAGCGACTGAGGGTTTTGAGATTTGGTTTTGGTTTGGCGCGCGGGCAAGAAATTAACAACAATAAAAGCTGAAAATTGTTTGCCATGACAAAGAAAATATGCGTTAAGCTCGCATTATTTTTGGTCTGGAGCCGAAAAGGCAGGCGAACTTAAAACTCGTTTTTGCGGTTCGCATTGATTTTGGTTTTTGTATACTGCTTTGTATTTTGGCAAGCGGGCAAAGTGAAAATTTAAGGCCGCACCTAGCCGTCAACAAAAAAACGGCGGCTTAGAAATGCGAAAAATGAAAGGCAAGAGTGTGTGTGGCGGCTGTTGCTGCTGCTGCTGCTAAAAAAAGCAACTTAAAAGCTCGATCAAATTTTCAATAAAAATAAAGTATACTTGGAATAAAAATGATTCACCTGACAAAAGATGTGTGCGTGGGATGGCTATGCAAATACATACATACAAACATATATACATATGTATGTGTGTATTTATGTATGCCTGTTGCTTTATTCTTGAAACTTCGCATTGGGTTTTTACGCGTTTCATTCGTTATGGCTGCTGCTGTTGCTTTTTCTTCTTTTTTTTTTTTGGCGCATACAGCTGTTCCATAAAAATTCCTTAACGTTTAATTTTAGCAACACAAACTGCACGAGAGTGGAAAAATGCATGAAAAAAAGTTTATTTTTATTATTGTGCAAACTCATTTACATGCTTACATACATATGTACGCGCCAATAGCAAAGAAAAAAAAAAAACAAAATGCAAAGGAAGGGAAACTTTATGTGCTGAGAGAGCGAGAGAGCGCAAGCGAACGAGAGAGCGAATGCGCGTGCAAGCACACGCCAACGTCATGCGTGGGAGGAGGGGGAACGTCATCAGAAACTCTACTCTCAGCTATGCTTAACCTTGAAGTCATCTTTTTTTTTTTTTGCTGTTTGTTCTCTATACACGCGTTCGTTGCTGCTGCTGTTCGCTGCACATGCATACAAATGTAAATAATTTTTTTTTATTTTTTGCAATATGCTAAATAATAACAAACACATTGCGCGCGTGTGTGTGTAGGCAACATGGCTACATTTTCAATACTATAAGGAGCTCTCTCTCTCTCTCTAGGGAACTAAAAAGAGCAGATGTACAACGTTATTTGGCTCCCCTTCTGTACATTTTCCTGGTCCCGGTTCCCGATCATCTTGCCCGCTTGCTCTAACCTATTGTTTCTATGGCATGTTGTATTTCTGGTTTTTGTTTTTTGCATTTCATGTTCATTTCCTTTTGTCAATTCAATTTAATGGAGTTGCGACTCAGTGCCCTGCAGACTGTTATTGGGTCTGGAAATGGGCGTCTGGTCGCCAAGGGTGGAATTGATCGATCAACTTGATCACAGAAGCATGCAAGCCCAAAACCTTAGGGGTAGTTGGCCACCACAAAGCGAAACGAAGGGAGCATCTGTTATGATCTGCAGCTGTTTTATATACACACTCCATGCATTTACCTTCAGGCCTTCTGGGGGTAGGAAAACTCAAAGTGCACTTCGGGCTTATATAGTTAATGCTCTGTACACTGCATGAATGCCTAATTAAGTTCGATTCGATGAAGTAGTATTTTGACAATTGATAAAATCTTGCTTGCGCTTAAGCCCCTAAAGTTGTCAACAGTATTAGAAAAGAGTGAACTATTAAAAAAATCTACATAAAATTAGGATCAAAAAATTACATACCATTTTAAATCAAAAAAATATCTAAATTTATTTTGTTATTAACACAGAGGCCTGTAATTTTATTACTAAACGATTTATTTTAACGTTTTTAACTATTAATAATTAAAACTAACCCAGACCTGATTGGGTTTTTGGGTTTTCCCCAATCCTCGCAACGAATGTTGGATCTGTTTAACACTCCCAATCTATAAGCTTATCAAATTTGAAAGCAAAAACTTAATTTTTAAATACTTTTAAATTTAACTTTAAGTATTTTTGGTAAATATTGTCGACTGTTCATAGTTGACATTAAGTTAATAAATAAAAAAAAGTTAGCTCGTTTGACTAACTAGCTTTGCTTATATTTTATTTATTTATATAACTGTAGGCTTAAAGTTAAAACTTAAGCTTCAGGGGAGGCATCTTTAGCTACTGGGGCTTATTTATAACATTTTTAAAATATTTTTTTCCAACTACTGCATTTGGTGCCTACATGTGCAATTTTTTTTAAGGGTTGAGAATGCATTTTTTACGAAATTCCTTTTTTTTTTGCCAAGTTCCCGAGTCTTGTGATCAACGACAGCTGGCGCATGTTTCGGTTTTTGTTGTTTCCTTTACCTTGTTTTTTTTTTGTTTGGGGAGCAACCCTTGCGTTAGCAGGATCTGCTGGCGGCAGCTTTCCACCCCAAAATATAATGCGCAGAACTGGTTCAGGGCCACCCTCGCAGCCTAAATACGCCAAGAGCAACAACAAGAACAGCAACGTTAATGCGAGCGACCTCCTACCCTGACACCCGCCCAGCATCTGGTTCTGATCTGAGACACAGAGTCCGGCTCCACGTTTAGGGTTGATTATGCGCTGCGGTGTCCTTGTCAATAGCAAAAGCAAAAGCAAAAGCTCGCCTGCCAGCCCATATCCGTTGTTGCCAGCAACCCCCCCACACAAAAACACACACACATTTATATGTTGAGGGTTGAAATGTAGCGAAAGCAGCATGCAGAGGGGATCATGCTTGGCTGCCGTTGCCACCGACGCAGCCGCCCGCCCGACCGACCGACCAACAAACTCCCTCTCTTGCCACCCTCTTGCTGGCTGCCCTTGTTTTTACTCGCTGTTGTTGCTGTGTGCGTTTTATTTGTAGTTTTTAGGGCTGGGAAAATCAATAAACTGGGGCGGAGATCGGAATTAGTAATTGTGCGCAGCAGTTACAATATGGGAAATGATTTTCAGCGTCTTCCTTTCACCTTGATTAAGCACAGCGGTAACACCAATATGCTACATTAACAACAACAACCACAACAACAATAAAAATAACTTTGGCGTTAAGCATTTTCTCATATTGACCTCAAAAATAAATATTTATATATGTGCGAGCCCAAAAGTCAAATAAAACCAGAAAGTTCCATTAACGAAAATATTTTTTTTTTGGCCAGCCTCAATTTGGTTTCGTGGGGAAGCTGAGGGCGCAAAAGAGTAAGCGCCAAAAAAAAAAGAGAGCGAAGCCGCAGCCAATTCGCGAGCATTCTTTGAAAAGCACAAGCTCCATCAATCACTCACACACACGCACACATACAAAAGGCAAAGCCATGCTAAAGTGCTTTTCGAGTTCGAATGAAAACGAAGCATGAAAATCAAAAGCAATACAAGTTCGATAACGATAGGCAATAGAGGAAGTATGTTTGTATGCATGTAAATACGCATGTATGTACATATATTTGCTCGTTTGTATGTCTGTGTGCTTTGTAGCTTACACAGCCGCAGCGAAAATTGTTGAAAACATAAAATAAAACTCAATTACATATTGCCAATGGCTTTTGAAATGGAATGGAATTTCTGTCGTTGTCGTCGTTGTTGTTGTTGTTGTTGCTACAAAATCACGTACCGAGCGCCGCGCTCTTTGAGACTCTCCACAGTTTTGTTGTTGTTGTTGTCTCAAGCGGGTGCGGCATACAATTTTCACTTTACCTGTTCAAAGATTGAAAAAAAAAGTGTTGCCAAAAATGTAAAACAAAAAACCCGAAAACGGGTTTTGAACTTGTTGTTGCCGTTCTTTATTTTCAGAGAATATTTTCATCGTCATGACAAAAACATTTTCAAGCTGCGAGCATTTCTTGCAGCGAAACGTTAAAACATATTAAGCGTCAAAATCTAAAGCTGCACAGTGGGGCGTATTATTAATTTGATTAAGCTAAGCTTATGTTTATGGCATATATGAAAATTCAAAATTAATCGAATAGCTAAAAATTTGGGTTATACAGTTTGTCAATTAATTCTTTGCATAATTCAGTCATGGAAATATTTTTTAGAATAGGCAGTTTTTATAATTTAGAAAATTCGAAATTGATCGAAAAGGGAAAAATTTTGGTAATATTTACAAATTATAATTATTAATTAATTCTTTGCATCAGTTGTGGAAATATTTTAATATAGGCAGTTTTTATTATTTTGAAAATTCGAAATTGATCGAAAAGGTAAAAATTTAGGTTATACATAATTATACAAATTATAATTATCAATTAATTCTTTGCATCAGTCGTGGAAATATTTTAATGTATGCAATTTTTATTATTTTGAAAATTCGAAATTGATCGAAAAGGTAAAAATTTAAGTTATACAGTTTGTCAATTAATTCTTTGCACACTTCAGTCATGGAAATATTCTTTATATAGGCAGTTTTAATAATTTTCCTATATTTATTTATTATTTTGACCAAATTTGAGTTGTAAAATTTAATTTACAGTCAACAGTCAAAATAATAAAGAAAACCTTTACTTTTATGTATATGCCATAATTAATTACTTTTTTTTAAAGGTTAATAATCAAACACTGAGAAAGAATCGAGCAGAACTTGATTGAGTAGAAGTAAATCTTTAATAATTCTATACCTATTACATTTTTCATTTAAGCAACTAAGAGTTTATCTATTGATGCGGATATAAATTTTTCACAGAACTCTAATTGTAGCTTAAACATTAATTTAGAAAAAAAATAACAATAGTCATTTCCCCTGCAGCTAATTAATGAATATACTTTTAATTTCACCCACGGTGCGCAGTAACGGGGGCGGCGGCTTCGGCTTCGGCGTCTGCGTCGGCAGCATTACTTGGCAGCGCAGTTTGCTAATAATGTGCACAATTATGGTTGCTATCTGAAATTGTTGTTATTGTGGTCGCTATTGTTGTTCTTGTTGTTGTTGCTATTTAGTGAAACAAGCGAGTCGTAAGCATTTATTTTTAAACAACAAAATCAAGTTTTTGCACAAACGAAAAAAGTTAATTACACATAAAAAAGATTTATGCCCACATAGAAAGTTGCATGCAAAATATCAAAAAAGCACAAAAGATAAAATAATGAAAAAATTAACTACACACATGTGTACAAAAAATTAGAGATAATATTTTTCGAGTTGTTAGTCGAGGGGGTGACAGCAGGGACAAGGGCTTGTCATGTAAGTGTAGAGAGCTTTTGACGATCCCATCATAGTTAATAGTATTTTATTTAATTTCGTTGTATGTGTGTGTGTCTGTGTGTGTGGGCGCGCCCCGAGGGCGCATCACATAAAATGTTTGACATGAAATACGCGAACAGAAAATAAAGTGAATTTCACGTTGTCATGTCGGCCCATTGTGAAACCCTAAACTACGCTACGGCTCGCTGTGATGATCCGACACAAATTCCACCCTAAAGCACACACACACACACACACACTTACACACAGTGGGGTGGCTGGCTGGCTGGGTGGACGGTTTGGCATCGATTGAAGCAAATAAAGCTTCAGGGCCAAAGTACAACAGTTCAACACATAAAACTACCCTCTAGAATATTAGGAAAATGCTTTGTCAGCAAAAAAGCAGCAGCAGCGACCGACGCAGCGGATCGAGTGCAGTGGCTTAGGCTTAGGGGTAAAGTGGGCAGCATTTACATAGAGCGACACACACACACATACACGCATGCATGTGTTTGTTGGCGGGTGTAGGGGCGTTTAGATCCACACAACGTCAGCAGCAGCAGCAGCGGCGGCAGCGGTGAGCGCGCCATGAAGTATGCGTGTGTTTTTTTTCTTCTTTCTTTTGTGCTCTGCTCTGCCTCTCTCTCTGCCGCTCTCTCGCGCTGTCTGCGCTTGTAAGCTTGTATGTATGTATAATTAAGTAGCTCTGTGCTGTTTATGCAATGTTCTTTAATTCGCATTGACAACTTAATTAAATTTTAAGCTAACTTGCAGTTGACGAAAAAAAAAAACAAACAGCAAAATGAGCACGCAAATCAACAACAACAACAAACAGTTACATGAAAATTCGTGGCTATGACATTATGTCATGAACAAGGCGAACAACATTTTAAGATCTGCATTAAACTGAAATAAAACTTCAGTTAACAAATTAAGTGTTAAATTGCTCATTCACATAAAAATTAAATGCAACTTTTATTAGTCTATAGATTGTTGCTTACAGATCTGTGATACTTATTCGATTTAATTGCATTCGCTATTTATTTATTTAATTTTTTATATAGTTTTTTCCTTACAGATCTGTGCTACTTATATACGATTTAATTGCATTCGCTATTTATTTATTTAATTTTTTTTTTACTAAATAAACTCTTTTATATCAGTATATAGCTTTTTCCTTACAGATCTGTGCTACTTACATACGATTTAGTTGCATTCGCTATTTATTTATTTATTTTTTTTTACTAATAAACTCTTTTATATCAGTCTACATATTGTTTCTTAGAGATTTGTAATACTTACAGTCCATTTAATTGCATTCGCTATTTATTTATTTAATTTTTTACTCATAAACTCTTTTAGAACTTCAAGCTTTTATTACCTTGTAGCTTGAATTGCATTATCTCTTAAGCATACAATATTATCTGTGAGGTATAAAACTAATGCGATTGTAAAGATATTTGCTATTTCCGCTTGAGTTGCAGAACTATTAAAATAGCGCAGTTAATTTTCCATAAAGGTTTAGGTTTTAGCATTGAAAGCTTTACGATAAGCTAAAGATCAAACAGCAACAACAACAACAACAACAACAAGAAGAGATCACAAAACAAGCTTTTAAGAGAAGGCGTTGTTGTTGTTTTGGTTGTTGTTGTTGCTAGCACATTCCATGGCACTCTAAAGGGCGTACAAGTTGTTAGAACTAAACACCTGATGTCTGTCATATACATACATATGTATGTATATATGTATTTGTAAGTAGTTCTAGGGCAGGTTTCCTAAGCGCACTGATAAATGCTATCATATGACATGCAATACATACATACATACATTGAAAACAGCTTTTCATGGTTTGCAATGTTTATGCATTTATGACATGAAATTGCTACACATACACACACATACATATACATAGATAAAAGCTGCTCTTGCAGCGGTGCTGTCGCTGAGCAGAGTAAGCGTGATTAAGTGGGCGAGGAGAGTGTGTGAAGCCAAAACAAGAATAATGCATCACATGCAAACACTAATACAAACATATAAATAATGCTGCCCACTCAGCCAGGCAAGTGCATACACACATGCATACATACGCATACGTATGTTTGCTTTGTAATGACGTCAATTGTCAAGTTGCAGAAGAGAGAGTGAATGTAGCTGTGTGTGTGTGTGTGTGTGTGCGCGTGTGTGTCAAAGCATATTAGAGCTGCTGCAATTTAAATTTAGGCTTGCTGGCGCCATCTAGCGGTTGAGTTTCGTAGAAAGGGTAAATGCTGACCTTAATATGCATTAATTGTTGTAAACTAGGGGAAGCTTTTTTGTTGTTCTTGCTGTTTTGTTTGTCTAATGCGCTCCACTTTGCTTATGCGCGTGTTCTCGCTCGCTCTCTCTCTCTCTTTGCAGTTTGTTTTCGCTCAGGCGCATTAAATATGCACTGGGCGCTTGAATTTCGATCCCATACTCCCACAAGCATACGAAACCACACAAAACACACACAGACGGACACACACATGCACACGCATACAAAAATGGAACATAGCGCTCTCCAGCTCCCACTGCTGGCTTTTTGTTATAGGGGGGATCTCTTTTGTTTTTATTGTTTGTGCTTTGGCTGGTCGTGTGTTGTGGAGTAGGGTGCGCTGAAACTGTAATTAGACGCACATAATACATACATACATATGCATGTATTACACACACATGCATATAGAAATAAATATATATAGTTAACCTCAATGTTGCCGCCCCCTTTTGAGTCGGCGCACTGTCACGAAACTCACAGTTTCAGTTTCGATCGATTTTTCCTACAAAAAAAATGTTGTAAACTAAATAGTGCATAGAAAAACTTTACTATTGTTAACTAATAGCTACGATCAATGCTACAATTATGTAAAGCAAACAAAGTTTTTTGTTTGTTTGTTGTTGTTGTTGTTGTTGTTGTTGTTGTTTAGAGCTAGAACGAGAATATGCAATTATTTTAATGTATTCAGCCTTGATGCTCATGAATGTCAATTAGTTTAGTGCATATGTATATATATATACATATGTATGTATGTATATGTATTTACATACTCCACATTGGCGCTCCCGGGGCGCAGTATCACGTAAGCTTTTCTGGTCTGAAATTGGTCTGCAAATGAGTCGCTTTGTATGCGTATGCGCCAACAGCCCAAAGCCGAAAGCTTACTGGACTTGAGCCTCCCACTTCCGCACCCACACATAAATTGTTTGGCATTCAGCCTAGGGCATGACGAAAAATCAAATTGCAACGCATTTTGTATCGTGTTCGCCATCATTATGCAAATTAGCTACTTGGTTGCGAATATTTATTTGCCAATTATCGCACATGACAGACTTTCTATAGTTAAACGCTAACTTGAAGCATGACTTCAAAAGGAATTCACCTTAATTAACATTCAAATGCGCGCCAAGCACACTCGACATCTTATCGATATATACCACATTTGTAGCAGCCAGCTTTTGTTGGCGTTTAGACATGCGCTCGTTACAACTCACGAGTATCATCGCTGAAAAAGTATTGCCAGCTGTTGCTAAATTTTGTAAACTGGACGCAACAGTCCGGCAAGGCTAGGCCAATACGAAAATGGCGAACACGAGCAAACCTACGATGAACGACGACTGAAAAAAAATTAATATTTTAAATTCCGTTTTGCCAGCGAAATTCCAACGCGTTTGTTGCTCAAAAAAAGCAAAAAATATAAAAATAAAGCGTGCGCTTACCAACAAACAGTGCCAAACTAAATAATGAAGCGAGCAAAGTGCAATTGTTTAAGCATTGATCTAATGGGCAGCAACCAAATAGAATAAATTAAGTATTTGCAAATTACGAAAAAGCAGCTGAAAAACCAATTGAGTCGTTTGTGTGTGACTACAAATTGCAATTGTGTGCGTGCGCGTTTGGAAGTGCGAAAGAGCGAGCACGAGCAAAAAGTACAAAAAAAAAAGAAAAAATAAAGCTAGCGGGACGGCAAATAAACGAAAGGAAATAAAAATAAAATGAAAACATACAATTAACAATATAAAAACTTGGCGGTAAACTTTACACGCGTCTATACATGCAAACATATGTATGTGCATGCGTGTGTGTGTGTTGTTTGTGCGTAAATGTGCATAAAAATAACCAATAAACTGCGCAACAACAACAACAAAGAGAACATAACGTAACATACGTAACGTAAGCAGCTAAGGCGGCAAAGTACCACAACAACAAAACCAACAGCAACAACAACAACAACGCATTGCGTGCAACGTCCAATTGCCATAAAAACTATGCAAAAAGCCAACAAATTAAGTGACAGCGCTGCAACGGCAAATTGCGAAGCGCTCAACTCAAACATATAAATAGCATTAAAAAGGTAAAACAACAACAAAAGCAACAGCAACTAAAAATAAGAACATTTCAATTGGATTCAATTGCGCGCAATACTCGCGTACATTTAGTTCTATATATGTGTGTGCTTGTGTGTGTGAGCAATAGGCAGTATATTACAGTTATTTTAATGTTCCAAAGCTACCTGTAATTACGGTAACGCTCACTCTCTCTATCTCTCTCTGCGCTGCTCACCCGTTTGGAAGTGTCAAAAAGTTTAGCACCCACTTCGTTGCTGGGGCGACAAGAACAATAATAATCAAAACAAAAATGTTTAAAATCCATTTTCTTTGGCTACTTCTCTCTCACCCACCATTATCATCGCTGTGCTGTTTTAGTCTGTCATTTGTCTTGCGCCGCTTCTTTTGGCTACTTCACACAGACAGACAGACACCTTATGAATATCCAAACGTCAACGTGCCAAACAGCTGTCTCGCTTGCGCATGCATAATCTCCAGCGCGCACAGTGGGACGAGACTAATTAAAAAAACAAACAGTGTAAAGCATAAAATATATTTTACGTATGTGTACCACTGTGCAGCTGCATTTATAAAATTAGCATGTGATTTTGTTTCAAATATTTATGCTTGTGCACCACTGTGTAGCAAACCTTGAATGCAGCTCAGTTCCTATAAGATTTGATATTTGGTATTCTCCAAACGTAGTGCAACGAAACTATGCACAAAGTAAATGGTAAAAAATCCATTTGGCAAACAAACATGCAAAAAGAAAAACAAGACAAGACAATGACGAAAAAGAAGCGCACAGAAGGTTCCAAAAGCGGCAACTTGACTTTGCTCACGTGTAAATGTGTTTGTGTGTGTGTGAGCAACGAAGACGGCGCGCAACAGGGAGAGACAAGCAAACAATAGCGAATAAGCAAAAGCAACAAAAACAATGTAGATTGGAGAATAAGCAGAAACGGCAACAAGAAAACAACAACAACAACAAAAATGCACAACTGATTATCATCTCAGGCACGCTTGTTCTCTCTTGCTCACACTGCCATACGCTGTCTCGTTCTTACGTATTGAGCTTGAGTGTGGGTGGCAACACTTTCATTGTTATGTTTTTGTCTGTGTTTCATTTATTTTTGTTGTTTTCTTTGGCGTGCTGCTTCTTGGACATTTCGTTTTGGCGCGCTCTTTATTGTTTTGATTTCGCATTTTATTTGGGCCAGTACGAAAGTTTTTTTTATTTTTTGGATGCTAATTGATGAAATGGAATAAAAACAAACAAACGAGCAAAAATAAATGGAGGCTGCGCTGTTGCCCCCAGAGCAGCAACAACAACAACAACAGCAGCAGCAAATACACTGAGACTGAGTCGTTAAAGCTGCAAGTCAAAGTTGGTTTTTTGTTTGCAATTCTTGTTGCTGTTGTTGCCCCTCCCCCCCCCTTTTGGCATGCACGTCGCCTAAATTCTATTAAATGCAACGCATGCAACGCGACCTGCCTTCAGTCTGCCCAGCATCCTTTTCAGCATTCCTTTCCATTTGTTGTTGTTGTGATTTTGACAATGTTCATGCTACCAACAACAACAAGTAAATGTTGTACGTGCCATTGAAACCCGTAAAAAAAAGAACTTACAGAAATAAATGTAAACTCAACTTGGGCTAAAACTGGTTTCGGTTTTCTTTCCTTTTGGCCCAACAGCGCTGCATTTTACATTTTCATAGCACACACACACACAAACAAAACTTTTAAAACTTTTCTGAATTGAAAGACATGCCACACTACCCAGCAGACCACAATGGGCTTCATTTAGTATTTATTATGTAAAAAAAAAACAAAAACAAATTGCAGTGGTCTTAAAATCTTGGCTTAAAGCATGAAATTGCATTTCAGTCTTGAGGCAGGCTTCAAATAAAAAAGTAAAAAGTGTTTATTGAGGTATTTACTGCTTACAGAATTAATTTAAAATGTACTAAACTGTTAAAATAGTTAGTCCTTTGTACTAAATCAAGGCTTAAACCGTTTTTTTAAATTTTAAAATACAACAAATACAAAATTTATGAAGCAATTCAAATTTAATCAAATTTAAATCCCGATATATGCCAAAGTCCAACAATAAAGGACTTTAATTCGCTTCAAAAATAAATTTATACAGGTTTTGAAATTAAAATTAAATTTTTTCAGCGCATTAAATATTTTCAAAATGTTGCTTATTGTTAACAAATTTTTTCTGCCTGAAACTAACAAATTTATTAGATTAAATATTCATTTATTTTTTTTTAAAACTAATTCAAGCTTTGTGCAACTTTTACTTTCAAATTAAATTAAATTTTTTCAGCGCATTAAATATTTAAAAAATGTTGCTATTAGAAATATTTATTATTAATTTATTTTTAAAGCCAAGCTTAGTGCAACTTTTACTTTCAAATTGCAGCGCAGTGTGTTTTATGCTTCGGCCAAAGCTCAAGCATAGAGCCTACCTGTTTTTGCATTAGTGTGTGTGTGTGTGTCTGTCTGTGTGTGGAATTGTGATGAGGTGTGGTTAGGGGGTGTTGTTGGGCCTGCTCCTCTGTGCTCAGCACTCGACGGCAGCGTCGTTGTAATACGCCACACAATGGGCTCCTTTTACATATCTTGCCACGGCAGGCGGCAGCATGAGTGCATTTTAAAGCTGGCTCAGTTGCAACTTGTGTTGCATTTGGTGTAGAGGCTAAAATCAGCAAATCGCGCAAGAATTTTAAATGCTGAAAAGCTGAAGCTGGCAAGCAACATATTAAGAAATATAAATAATAATAATGTGGTGCGCATATGTTAAAAAAGCTTTCAGCTTTGATGTCTAAACTTAACTTTGCTTTGCTTTGTATTTTACAGTCACGACAAGCGCAGGACGTTAACGTTAACGTCAGCGCCAACGCCAGCGTCGTCGTCGTCGTCGTCGGCACTAAGAACTTGGCGCTGTGCGTGCTGAGCACTCGCAGCAAAGGAAAGTGAAACAAGCAACAACAACAACGATAAATAACATAAAGCACAGTTTTAAATTGATACTGCGCTTAAATAGTGTCTGTGTTTGACTGCGTGTGTGTGTGTGGGAGAGTAAGCGCGAGTTAAATACTCTCTCAGCAACAAAATGGCTGCCGTGCGGGGTCATCAGTACTTTAGTTTACGTTGGAATAATTATCAAAATACGATGACGTCAGTGTTTCAACAGCTGCGCGAGGATCTATCCTTTGTCGATGTTACCTTGTCCTGTGAGCATGGCTCGCTCAAGGCTCACAAGGTTAGTAGCCATATGGCCATATTTAGAAATCTAAATTAATTAATTAATTTTTTATGTAGGTTGTGCTCTCCGCCTGCTCCACATATTTTCAAAAGCTCTTGCTGGAGAATCCTTGCAAGCATCCAACCATCATCTTGCCCGCCGATATCATATTCACAGACCTCAAAACAATTATCGATTTTGTTTATCGCGGTGAAATCGATGTAACCGAATCAGATCTACAGGTGAGTGCTCCAAGCTTTTGTTGTGGTCATTTATTTTAAATGCCAGGGCGTTTTAACTAGCCAATTTGTTTGGCTAGCAAGTACCATTTATTTTGCTATAAAATTCACTTAAATGGAAATCAATATACGAAGGCTAAACGTTAAAATTGTGCGTCATACGTGTTAGCTGTAAATAAGTTAGCTAATGGGAAAAATATATATTATTTATTTTAAGCTAAGCAAGCTCTAATTTGTAACTGTTATACATTTGTTCATAGCGCATATTGAAACCTTTTACATTGTATTCTATATTTGTCTATTTAAGTACAAATTAGCTACGTGGGCTGTTGTCGCTACGACCTTCAGCTTCGCTTAATGCTTAATGTGTGTGCAAAGTTTACTACAAACAGCAAATTTCAATTGTTAACCTGCAAAATCATTTTGTATATTCGTTGTTCAAAACAAAACGCAAAGATAAAATATATTTTTTTTGATTAAAACGCTCTTATCAGTTGACACTTTGCGAGTTCAAAGTTAAATGTAAATATTTCTCGCTGTGCACGGCGGATTCAGAGTTATCACTGAGTAAATGTTTGTGCTTGTTCTTTTGTTGATTGAAAATGTTGTCGATAGCGCAATAACGAAAAAAAAAATGCATTCGCCAATGGTTTACTCTCTCTCTCTCTCTTTCTCGCATTGAAGCAGTGTTCTCACTATCTACATCACTTTTACAGGCGTATTTATTTTATGTTCATATCTACGCATACATGTTTATATTTATGTACATAAGTAATGTTCATATCCATTAGCGATAAACCGAAACGTATTGCTAGTTTATAAATAAATAGAGCAGTGTAGTTTACTAATCTGATAAAACAGCACGAGCTTTAATGTAGGAAATGAGCATATTTTTATAAATAGCTTAGTATATAATATTGAAATACTAAACATTTGTTAAAAAGTAATAACTATTGACAGCATTGTTTGTTAAGCTATTTAAGCTTCGTTTCTCTCATTTTAGCGTTTATTGCTTGTCCGCCCACTCGTTTAACTGTCATTGTTGTGCACGCTATTGTAATTAAGCTTAAGCTTTGTTAACTGTTGATTGCTGTTTAATGAGTTGAGCTTTTCATAAAGCTACAGCAGCTGCTTAAATATTTCAAACTTTTATTATTTACTAAAATTTAGCTAATATTTAGTTATGCACTTTTTTGAATCCTTAACTTGTCGAATTTAACGCGCCTTTTAACTTAACGAATCATTTGCAGCCACTTAACGCATTTAAATTATTTAAGCAGCAACCATTTTAAGCGCGTACACAAACCATAGCTTACACTGGTGTCTCATTTAAAGTGCGCGCCTTAGCAGCACAGAGCAAGCAGCAAGTGTTGCCGGCAATGCTCAAGCTTGGCACACACACAAACACAATGCACACACACACACACACAAGGCAACACACTTTGGCTTCTTCGACGACTTCCCATTCATGCTGCAAGTTTTGTTTTTGCTTTACTTTTTTTTTTTTTTTTGTTATTTTTACTTTGTTTTTGTCACAGACGTGCGCTCCATTTTTATTTTCGCTGCAAACTTTTGCCGGCCATCTGTGTGTGAGGGTGTGCTCTCGCGCCTCTCACACTGCTGAGAGTAAAAGGTGGCGTCACACAAACACAAACACACACACATACAGACAAACAACAAGCATAACTACGTTTGTGTTTGTTTGTATCTCTTGCGTTGTGTGTCGCTGTCGTCGTCGCCGATGTTTCTGCACATGTTCTTGGAGTTTTTTCGCTTGGCTCCTCCACCAGCTCCCCAGCTACTCCTCTGTGCGTGCAACTTTTTTCGCCCATTTTTATTTTCTCGTCTCGTTTTGTGGACTCTGAGTATTGTTGTTGTTGTATTTGCCCTTGTACTTTTGAATGTTTTTGTGTGTAGCAGCGGCGTCGCGACGACCGACCGCAACTTCAATGGCATTTACAAATGTGTGTGTGTGTTTGGAGCTTTGGCCTGCTGCGTCTTACCCCAGCGCCTGTTGTTTTTATTTTTGTGTTTGCTGTGTCCCCCTTATTTAGTTTTTTTTTTTGTTTTTGGCGCGTCTGCAATTGCCTTGAAAATTCTTTTTGTATGGCTGCTTGCTGGACTTTGTCAATTGCTGTCTCTATCGCACGCATTGTCTGCAGCTTGAAGCTTAGATTCGATTTGCTTTAAAACAAATGTTAATTATGCTCGCGCTCGCGCTCGCTTGACCAAAAGCGCTCTCGCGCTCACATGTTGATTAACTAGAGCGACAGACCCAAAGCTATTACAACTACATGCATACATATGTAATGTAATGTGTGTACACATATACATATGTAAATATGTTTATATGTCAGCTGCAATGCTGCATGTGTCTGCGACAACTACAACGCCATGTGCTTTGGCTATATTTATTGTATGCTCGCTCGTCGCCTGCGCGATTCTCTATTTTTTTTTTGCATGCCAACACTTGAGGGTCTTCCCAACCTTTCTTCTGCCCCCATTGCATACCAACCTCCTCTTACAACGGCACCTTTATCTTTAGCCAACTATGTGGGCTTGCCTGTGTGTGTGTGTGTGTGTGTGTGAGAGCAGCTGAAACTGACACATACGAACGTTGGACATCAGCAGCAGCGACGGCAACCCAGTTAATGGGCTGGTTGGCTGAGGGGGGGTTTGTAGTTTGTTGGAGACATAGCGGGCACACCCAGCTCACACACACACACACACACAACCGCCCGCGCGCCCACACTCGTGGCTTGCGCCCCAGCAACCACTTGGCTTGCATTTTTTTCCGATTTTTTCTTTCATTCTTTCTTGCAAACAATTTTTATTTTTCTGTGCAGAATTCGTTTCGTTTCAATTTTTTTTTTATACCTCCACTGTATGTTGTTGGCTCTCTTTCATTTTTTTTGCTGCCCCACGGCTACGTCGCCAAAGTGTCTCAGTGTGTGTTTGTGTGTGTGTGTGTGTGAGTGAGAGCGCGCGCTTTGGCTGCCACTTTGAACTTTTCGAAGGAAACGGCAGCTTACAGGATGAGCGCCGTTTGAGCGAAAAGGAGGCAGCATAAAAGGAAAAAAAATTGAAATTGAGTGAAGCGCAAAGAAAAAATTCCCACTGTATGTGTGTGTGTGTGTGTGAGTGTGAGTGAGTGTGAACCTTCAACAATGGTCCAGCTGCTCACACGCACAAATACACATGAGCTATTGGCTCAAAACACACTTTCATTCTCAGTCCGCCGCTCGCCTGCTCAAGTTGGCGGCCGACCGACCGACCGACCGCCCGCCCTCCCGCTCTCTTACCTTTGACGTCGCAGCGTCTGTCCAGCAGTTATATTTTTTTCTGCGCTCTCTCTCTTTCGTTGTTGCTGTTGTATTTACTTGTTCAAACTTTTCGTCCTGTGTTCCTTGTCTTCGGATTCGCCTGCTGGCCAGGCTCCCCCTATTGTTGTTGTTGTGCTAGAGAGCGCAATTTTTTCCTTTGCCTCGCATTGTTTTTACGGCACAGTGGTGCAGTTGCTATAAGCGTGAGTTGAAATTTATTTCTCAAAAAATTATATTTAATGATTTAAAAAATTCAGAATAATTTTAATTTTTATACAATACATATACATTTTCATTTTAAACAAAGTTAACCAATCAAGCATTATGCTAATGCTAACAAAATCATAGATTAACTAAACAAAATCGAACTCATTATAAATATATATTTAGTATGACAAACTCAGGATTTAACAATTATTAAAAGTTCTACTTAAAAAAGAGGATAAACAATTATCATCGTGCATTTTTTTGTATACTTAGGTAAAAATGTTAGAACATTTTATTAAAAAAATAATGTTGCAGCTGTTATGGACGAGAACGAAAAAACATTCAAACTTCAGAATTATTTTAAATGAAATGAAAAATACAAATCTTTTATTTTTACACAGGCTTGGAAATTTTGTATATTTTTGCTTACAATTTTCGTAGCTAGTTCTGGCAGCAGCCAAAAAAAAAAAAAAATAGAAACAAGCTTGGTAACTAGAAAAGTGTCCATCAATTGCTGCAATTGTTTTGCTTTCTTTTCTGTCGCTCAAATGTATCCATTGTTTTTACTGGTTCCGCTTGCAAGGCTGCAGCTACAACAACAACATCTCCACTCTAACACAAATCATGGCCAAGCGAATTCATCTCCAGTTAATGGGCGTACATCGCACAACCTTCTCGCATTTGGTGGCCTGGTCAGTGTTGGTCAGCGTGTTCTAAAAAAGGGTGTTATATACTTGAGGAGAAGACACCAAACCCGCTAAAGCTTGCGCTTATGTATGCAACATACTGCGCTCTCGCTCGCACACATACACACACACACTTACAAGTTTGCGGCAAGTTTGTTAAGAAATGTTTAGTTGGTTTGAGTGGGCGCTAGTGGGTGGCTGGCTCATCAATAATGCAAATTGTTGTTGTCTGCAAAGTTTCGCGCATGGTTTACACGAGTGTGTACCACGGTGCGCGTGCTGTGCCGCAATTTTTTTTATCCAAGCTTTCTTGTGCTGAGCGGGGAGCTGCTGCTGCTGCTGCTGCCGGCGCTGCGCCTTTGCTCTCAGTGTTTCTTCTCATTTTTTTCGCTGCTTCGATTTTGTTGCCGTTGCTGTTGTTGTTGTATGCTTGAGCACGTCTCTGTCTCTCTGTGTGTGTGTGTGTGTGCTGCGGCTTGCTTATGTTTTACTTTATTTTTTTCTCTGCTCATTTTTTTTATGTGCAGAGAGCGCGGCGAACGGCTACGCTCTGAAATTTTTTCCGATTTGCGACCGATTTTTTTTCGCTGTGGACTCTCGTATGTTTGTGTGTGTGAGTGTGTGGGTGCGCTTATGTATATATACGTGTGTGTGTGTGTGTTTGTGGTTGTTGTTGTTGCTGCCTTTGCTCCTTGCGCCTGGCTGTTTGCTAATCGTTGTCGTCGCAGTCAACGCAGACGTCGTCGTCGTCGTCGTCTTTTGGCATCATCTTTTATTTGTAATTCGGTTCATCATCATCGTTCATCGTTCTGTCGCACATGTATGTAGTATCTATGTAAATGTATGTACGTATGTGTGTGTGTGTGAGCGAGCGCAGCGCCGTCGCCGCCGCCACCGCCGCTGCTGCTGCTGCTGCCTTTTCTTATGTTGTTGGTATTTTTTTTATTTTTTTGTTTCTTTCTTTCTTTGCTGCGGCGGCGGCGGCGGCAGCAGCGGCAGCAGCGACGGTCAATGCTGCCAACTTTGCCGTTGCCAGCCATCAGACAACATTTGTACTCGGTGGGTCTTGCTTCGATCGGACACTCGGTGCCACGTTGTTGTGCCCCCATTTGCTGTAATTATCGCGCTGACCAGCAAAAAGCGCTGCCAATTGGACTCGCTGCGCCAATTGGACAGTTTTAAATTATACGCAAAGCAAAAACAACAAAATTAAAACTGAGTGCAAAAAAAAATAAATAAAAATATTGTTAATGTGTAACGTAATTAGCTTTGCAAACAAATTCAAGTTCGCGCGCGTAGTAGGCACACATGTAAAAATAAATGCAACTACACACACACACACAGACACATACGCGCGAGCGCGCAGACAGCAGCAGCAGCAGCAGCAGGCGCTGTCTGGCTTCCCCCAATAAACACACACACACACACGCGCACACACATGCAAAAGCATCGCAGCAGTTTGCGCTCAATAAGAAATTGCCGCGAAATGTTAAAGCCAAGAGGCAAAAAGCTTATAATGCGCCTTAGTATATTTTAACACACACACACACACACACATGCATATGCGCTGCTGCGCTGCATACATCAAACACATGTCGCTGCTGCTGCTGCCGCAACATTCCTTAACGTATGACGCGTATGTGTGTGTGTGCGTGTGTTTGTGTGTGTGGCCTGCTGACTTTGCGCTTTACTTTTGTGTCTTATGCTTATTTTTTATATAATTTTATTTTATGCATTATTTTATTATTTATTTACTTGCCTTTTGCGCTTGTGATTCGCGTGTGTTTTGATTTTTACACCTTCGCTTATGCTTCGCATTTATCAACGGTTTATTGAACTACAAAGCAGCAGCTGTTTCTAATAATATTTAACTTCTCTTGTGCAGCAATAATCCAAACATTAAACACGTGTTGATAAACAATCAAAAAACTATATGTCTGTCTCTGTCACACACACACTCATAGCACACCACTCACTAAAAATTGCAACGTTTGCGTCCAAACTTTGGCTTCTAACTTGAAATTAAAATAATAATTTCCTTGTGCCGTTTACATATACCACATACATAATTGTTTATAATAATATACAACATAAGTTAAGCAGCAATACAACATCATTTTTATCTAAATTTTTGTTTGAAATATATAATTCCCATACATGCAAATTTTTGAACAAAAAAAAATTTGTATGCAATTAATTCCGTCACGTCGTCTACTACAATTTTGTCAATCTACTACGTTAACTACAACTAAAACCTAAAACGCGTTACTACAAAACTGCATTAAATATAAAGCAAATAAAACAACATAAATAAAAAAAAATTGCGATCTTTTGTGAGGCTTGTAAATTGCGCATAAACTTGTAAATGGCAAAAGGTATGTAACTAATTGGGAAATAATTTATTTTTAAAAAACAAAGCTGCTTATACATTTCATTGCTTTTATTATTGATAGAAAAACTGTTGCCTAACTGCAGGCGCTTTTCACTTTTTAAGCACAAAATGTCGATTCCTTTTTTTTTTGCTACGCACCTTTCAAAATGGGCTTGGCCTAGCTCGTAATGCTCCATCAAATAATGCCATTAATTAGGCACACAAAACTTACAAACACACACCCTTAACAAACGGACGGACGAACCGACGCTCTCTCAGTTGGCAACACTCGCAATTAGCGGCCATAAGCCACAAAACTGAGACATAATAATGGCTAGCAAAAAAAAAAAAAAACAAAAAGCTTAAAAAAGGTGAAAACCAATGGAAAACTGAGCGCATTTCTTGCTTATATATTTCTTTCTTTTTTTTGTTTTTGTGCTTTGGCACACCCAAAAGTCGTAGGTTTTTTTTTGCTATTCTTAAGGTTTTTCCAATATTGACCAATTGAGTGCGCCTGTACGGCTTTTACCTTTAGCTGCTTTTATTTTTCTTGCAGCTATCATAATGTGAAAGTTATGACTAAACTGCGGCACACTAATATATAATGGTTGTATCTATGTGTGTGTGTGTTGCTTATTTGTTGAAACTTTTTGCAACAAGCTAAAAATGTCGTTAGCAACTTGTCAAAAGAGCAAACTGTTCTTTGCATATAAAAGCAGCTTTTAGACATTGAATCAAGCAAAACTTTCTAGACTTACAGAACTTTAAAGATGCGCTGCCATTTAAAAAAAAAACTTCAATACACATCAAATAAATAATTCAAACTGTATTGCATAATTTGATTTGCATAGTTAGTTTTCTTCTTTAGCTAATTTAGCATCAAGTTTTTCCTTTGATTTTCCCCCAATCTGAGTTTTAAGCATTTGCGCTTCACTGCGCTTCAGGCCAGCATCAAGTGCATTAACTTAATCGATATTTGCAATGCGCGTAGCGCTTAAAAAAAATAAAAACTATTCACACATCAAGCAGCGCGCTAAAGTTTATCACAAGTGGCGGCAACAGCTGCTTGCAAATAAATGAAAGAAAAACTTTCAAACTACTGGGGCTGAATATAAAAATATTTTGGCAAAAAATAGCGCAGTGTGGGTAAAGTTCGATTTTTGGAATTAAAGCAAAAGGCAATAAGAAAAAGTTATTAAAAATAAATCAAATTTTTATATAATAGCTTAAAATAATATATGTAAAATATTAAGTTCTAATGAATAATCCCTGAGTAAAAGATTAGAAAACTTATGTAACTAGAAAAGATAAAAAAAAGTTTCTAATTGTTATATTAAAAGCAAATTTTGCAAAACAGGTTGCAATGTTAATAAATTTAAAAACGAGATCGAATTTCGAATCTGAAGAAGTTTTGTTTGTTTGGAATCAGTATTAATCCCCGAGTAAAAGATTAGAAGACTTAAGTAACTAAAAGAGATTAATTTTAATTTTGATTGTTATCTCAAAAGGATATTTTGGCAAATATCAAGCATTAATAAATTAAAGAAAAATTTGTTTATGCTTAAAAACAGTTTCGAAAACATTTGTACATAATTTTCAAATATTTTTTTCAAATTTCGAAGTTGATAAAAAAATATACAATAAATAAATATCAAGTTCTTATGTTATTAAATTTAATAGCAATTTATTTATACTCAAAAACAGTCTCAAAACATTTGTACTTAATTTTCGAATATGTTTTCGAATTTGGAATCTGATAAAAAAAATAAACAGTAAACAAATATGAAGATCTAATGGTTTTAAATTTAAGAAAAATTTGTTTACACTTAAAAAAGATGCGTACAATATTTTCGAATAGTTTTTCGAATTTCGAATATGTTCAAAAAAATATGCATTAAACTAATATCAAGTTCTAATGTTATTAAATTTAAGAAATATTTTTTTATACTTAAAAAAGGTTTCGAAAACATTTGTATTTCATTTTCGAATGTTTTCGAATTTCGAAGCTGATAAAAGAAGAAGTTTTGTTTGTTTCATTGCTACAATATGTACAGAGTCTTAAACAGTCGGCTAGCGTGCATATTGCAAATTGAAAAATAAAATTCTGCATTTGAAATCATTTTTAATTATGTTCCCACAATTCTAAAAAGCACTTTTTGCTTTTTGTGCAATTTGTGGCATTGACTTTTAAGTCTAGGGCTGCGAATCAAAACCGCTGCAACCAAATCCAATGATCAGCAGCACAGAGAGCAACGAGCAGAGCAATTGCTGCTGCGGTATACGAAGAAAAAAAAGAAGAAACAAAAGCCCCAACGGCTTTTAAAATGCCGCTCAGCTCAGCTCAGTTGAGTCTCGTTTTGTCTCTGAGCTGACATGAATTGACGCTGAACGTTGAGCGGCTGGGACTGGGCTGGCTTTAGTTTTTTTTTTAGGGTCGTGTTTGGGTTTGAACTTTGTAGTTTTGCTAAACAGACACACACACACACACACACACACACACACACACACACACACACACAGCTGTTGAGTAGCAACAACAACAACAACTGCAACGATTATGCGCCGGTTTCCCCAATGGCTTTTGTGTATACAATAGCGGGTTATCAAGTCTCAAACACAAGCGGACGTACAGTGCGGGTGCATTGTATGCCGCCGCCGCCCCAACCTGCCTA
Source organism: Drosophila busckii (assembly GCF_011750605.1). NCBI lineage: Eukaryota > Metazoa > Arthropoda > Insecta > Diptera > Drosophilidae > Drosophila > Drosophila busckii. Next base: position 11,126,391 of record NC_046605.1, on the reverse strand, counting down.
CGCCTACACCCCCTCCCATCCCTTGGGGCATGCTTATCACAAGGCCTATTGAGCTCAAGCCCATGAAGATGGAACTGAACTGAAATTGTATGAGCGCCACTTGCTGCTTTACTTGCGTGTGCAGTTTTGTAGTTGAGTTGGAGAGCCAAGGCGCTTACACTTCAACACACACACACACACGCACACACACGCACACAGCATACACAGATAGCGTAATCAGTGTATTTCCGAGGCTCTGATTTTTATATATTCTTTGCTTTTGCTTGCTGCGCTGTTTTCTTTTTCAATTTTTCTTCGACTCGAACTTATTATACATATAACAAATTTTTTTTCTTATACTTTTATTTTGCTTTGCATTCATTTGCGCAACGCGCGGCGGCTACTTCTTAATTTCTTTTTAGTTCTTAAATGAGTTGCCTGCTCTGAGCTGCGGGGGGTAGCAACCACCTTTCTCCAATGAAAATTGAAAATGGGCAGCACGCGTCGGCGTCAGCAGCGGCAAATTTATTTAAGAAAATCACAAGAAATGTAAAACAACTGGGCAAGCAATTCAGTTCAGTTTTTTTTCTTTTAATGCTGGCGTTGCTGTTTTTATTTGTTTTTCTTTCATATAAATGCCCCACACCCCCCGCAACAAGCATTGCTGAATTTTTAAGGGTAGGTTTTTGCATTTGGGTGCGCGTTTTTTTTTTCGTAAAGGATTTTCTACGTTAGTTGTTAGTCGTTTGCCTTTAATCGATCGACTTTTGGGGCTCGTCCAGCAGCAGCAACATCAATCAAAGTTGGCTGCAGTAAGTGAAAGAAATCTATATATATATAGCTGGGCATATCTTTGAATGCGTAAACGTAAAGTTTAAGAGTTCTTATCAGCGGCTTAGGGGTTTGCTCTTTTTCAATTCGCTGACTTTGAGGTACAAACTTAACTGCAGCGCCTTGAAGTATGCTGCGATTTGGAGTTAAGCGTAAGCAAGAAAATTTCATTGACATATTTTCACTGTATTGCTTACATAATAAACTTTATATATATTTGTTTATTTAAAGCTTTGGGTTTGCAGCTCTCTTGCCACATTTGTAATTTGATAGTTCGTCTAACTGACTGACTGTCTGTCTGGCTTTGGCTGTTGCACAAGACAACAAAGAGCGTCCTGCTGGACAGGCAGCCATTTTTTTTTCCTGTTATTTTTTGTGTAGGGCAGCTGTGGTAAATGAAGCAAAGCAACGAAAATGGGGCGAAAAGCAGCGCAAACCTTTTTTTTTAAATAAACTTACAAATACAGTTAAGCGCCCAGCATATATATATGCATATAGCATATATATATATATATGCATATACTTTTTGGCGCTTTGAAAACAACACAAATGTAATCTATATCTTTTGCCAGCAGCAGCAGCAGCAAAAAAAATTGTCGACGCTCGCAAAGTGGGCACAACAACGCGGTCTAAGGCGTGGGTGGGTGTGTGGGCGTAGGGGCTGCAACACGAAATCGTTGGGTGTGCCCCGAGACGCGACATCAAGAGGTGTGGGATTAGTTGAGAAATAAAAATCCACACAAAGCAACAAAAAGAAAACTCAAAGCCTCAAGCCAAATGGGAAAAAAACGTTGGCGAAAAAAAAACAAAAAACTGCTGATGAGTTGAAACGTTCCGAAAAAATCGGTTATTTAGTAGTTCAGTGTCTGTGTGGGCGGCATTGGGTGCGTTTTTCTTTTTTTTTTTTTTTGCTGCTGGTGTTGGCTGCAGAGAAATTAAAACGAGGGATTTTTTTTCCATTTAGTGCTTAGCTTTGTTGTTGTTGTTGTATTTGGGGGTTTTCTCTGCTGACTTTTATGTAATTATATAGCATTGTTCAATGCAAGGGATGTGTCTGCCTGAGCGAATTGTGTTTGTATGCGTGTGTTACAGTCAGCAATAGATTCATGGAAAAAAGCGCAGCATTAGCAGCGCTATATACAAAGTGTAGTAATATTATAGTTATATTATATTATATATAAAATTAATGCATTATTTATTACGTATACGCTGCATAAATTAAATAGTAAAGCTATTTTAACCTCAAATCAACTAAATAGCAACTGCAGCGCCTATAAATAGGCAATAGCTTAAGCATAAAAATCGAAAGCGTCGCCAGCAGCGACCTACAGCAATAAAAAATGATAACAATAAAAGCAAAAATGTTTGAAGAATCAAAATAAAAGCGACGAAAATGTAAAATCAAACACACACACACACACACACATACAAAAAGCAGACGCGGCGTAGACATAGCTAAGATATAAAGGCAAAGGCAAAGGCAAAGGCAGCAGCTGTAGCTAAAAATAAAATAATGTAACAAAAATGTAATGTAAAGTGAAGTAAAGTGGCAAAAGTGAAAGACGCGAAAAACTCGCCTCATGTGACCGAGCGACCGAGTAATAAAATAGCAAAAAAAAAGCAGCAACAGCGACACAGACGAAGTGACGTCAACACACACACACAGCGCGCGTGCGAGAGTGAGCGAGAGCGAGAGCGTCAGAGATTGAGTGTGCGATTGATGTAAATAAAAGTAAAGAAAAGCCAAGAGGCAAAACCGAAAAGCAAGTTCAAAAAGCGAAAGAGCGCAAAGCGTAATGCACATAACATAACATATAATAATAATAAAAATGCCGGCCGCTAAAAGCGGCTGATTTTTACAAGCTAACAAACACACACACACACACAGACAGACAGACACACACACACATGCGCTACGCTGTCTGCTTTGCTTTTATTTTTCGTAAAGTTGAAGTCAGCTGCTCATATGCGCTGCTATTTTCACGCTCTATGCTTTGCGCTTTTTATTACCAACGTATGTGTGTGTGTGTCTGTGTGTGTGTGTATTTTGATAATTCAAAACTTCCTCAATGCCAGCGAGTTTGTCTTTTATAGCATTTCCGGGCTTTTCCTTTTCCTACCTATGCATTCGCATTTTTATGTATTTTTTACTTGCTGCTTCGGTTTACCGTTTACCGTTTGTATTTTCTTCAAGTTTGCTGCTCATTTCGCTTTTGCTCAAGTTCAAATGTGAGCAGCGCTGCTCCAGTTTGTTGCTTTTATAGCTGCAGGTGAATCCTTTAAGATTAAAGTTAAGCAAACAATTGAGAGAGAATTAAATTTGCTTAAAAAATGCTAAAATTTTAAATGCACAAAATGTTATACCTTAATAATTATTATATTAGTTTGTATAATAATTAATCTTGTAAAAAAATAAATTAATTTCTTCTCTCAATTTTGTATTGTGTCCGCCTTAAAGAAAAATTCAGCAGCACTTAAGCTTTTGTTTGCGTTTTCCTTATAAAACCAGCTAATTAAATAAACTATGCTTTTGTCTCAAAGACTTATCCTGTTTATACTGCTTGTGTGTGTGTGTGTGCTGCAGTCAAATTAAAAATATGTGGTCTACTTTTAAGTGGCAAAGGAACAAAACGTAGCGCAGGATATTATTGGCAAAGCTAAAGCGCACACAAAGTAAACAAAGCAAATTTTTAAAGAATTTTTAATTAAAATGCAAGCAACTTGCCGCCACCAAAAAAAGGAACAAGCTAAAAATAGTAGTAGCAATAGTAGCAGACGCAGAAATTGTGTAAAAGCAACAGCGACAAATGTTGCGGTTATTTTTTTTTGAGCTCGCGTAAAAGCAGTTAGTAAATTGCAAAACACACACGCACACATAGAGGCGCAGACACCTGCATCATATGTGTATGTATAAAAAAAAAAATGAAGCGAGAAGCGAAATGAAAGATTGGGCAACTTGATGGTCACGTAGCAGGAAGCTTCAAGCCAAAGCCAAAGTCCACATACAAGGCGCAAAAGCTACTAAGGTTAGATTCGTTGGTTTTGGTAGTGGAGAGTTGCGCGCTGCAGCTGCAGCTGTGTTAGCTGCCACATGGGGCATGTGTGTGTGTGGCATGGGGCTGTGTGTGCTCTACGCCATGCCATTTAACCTAAACATCAGTCAACCAGGCCCAGCTGGGCCAGCTGCCAACTTCTGTGTTTGTGTTGCCTTTTTTTTCGCTCAGTCTCTCTTGCTTTGGCTGTTGTTGTCTTCTGTTGCTGCTGCTGCGTCCAATTGCTCAAATGTCTGCAACTGTGGTCGTCTCGAGCCCATATATACTATATACATATAGCTAACTGACGCAGCTCTACAAACGTACCCGGACCCGGGGTCTGACGTTTCATTTCCGTAACTCAAATGTTGCGCCCGTTGTTGCTCGCACTGTGGAGACACTTTATAGCCGGAGAATCTTCATTTACTTCCGCGCTCAGGCCACATTTTTTTTCTTTCGCTGCTCTCCTCTTGCTGTTGTTTTCATTTTTTTTTTGCGCTGCTACTTGGTTGCGCATACGCCCCGTGCACTGCTCGCTGGGCATGCAAAAGTGCACAACGTTAAGCTGCTGCTGGGCATCAGTAGCAGCAGCAGCTCCTGCTCTGCTTTTTAGTTTTTGGTTAGATACACTAACTTTTAAAGAGCTTAAGAAGTTAACGATTTGTAACTTTAGCAATTTTACGCTGAAGTTGACAATAGCAAATTAAAATTGTTGTTGACATGGCTTGTGCTTGCTTGAATCAAATATTTACAATAAAAAATTGTTATATATAATCAATGGTTGTGGCTTGATAGCAGTATATCAAACTTGTCGATTAGTTAATCGTTAATGACAAATATTATTATCTTGAAGGCCTTAATTAGTTATTTATAGTTTAACATGCTAATTATGGCATTTAGCTAATTGTAGAGGCTTTAATTAAGCATTTAGTGCAACATGTTAATTGTAGCATTTAGCAAATTGTGCATATATCGATACTATCGATAAAATTTATATTGAGAGCAAACTTTTTTGATCAATATAAATATTTTGTGTAAAGACTATAAAACTTTTAGCATAACATGCTTATTATAAGCTTTCGCAAATTATATATATATCGATATTATCGATATTTTTTAATTTATACTGAGAGTAAACTTATTTGAATCAATATTAATATCTTGAATTAAGACTTTTACATTATAATGCTAATTATAAGCTTTTGCACTTTATGAATATATCGATACTATCGATATTTTTAACATTTATATTGATAATATAGATACCAAACTTTTTCTGTATGTTAAATAAATTTAATAAGGCATTAATCTTATTAATCTAAACAGCAAATGTTGAATGTATCGATACTATCGCAACTTTGATATGAAATAAATTCAAACAATGAATTTATTTTGTCTACGTAGAGCAACAACTAGTCGTTGGCCTTTTGCTCTATTATTTCTGTCAAACTGCTAACTATTGTGGCACCAAGACCGGAATAGCACCAGCATCAACATCATCATCGTCATCGTTGTAATCATGAGAACATGGACAGCCAGGAGTTGCAACTGTAGCTGCTGCCTCACAGCTGCAAACATCTTTTGGGTACCGTTGCTCATCTTCGGCAGCGCTGCTGCCACCCAAGCTGACAATCAATGTTTGGTTTAGCTGCAAAAATGTGCTCTAACGTTTTTTTTTTGCGCTCGTTGTTGCAAGCAAAACAAAACATCGAGTGGCCATAGAAAAAAAGGCAAAAACAAAAAAGAATGAAATTAATTTCTTTTGTGTTTGGTGGAGCAGCGACGTTATTTAGTTGCTGAGGTCCCCAGCTGCAGCAGCAGGAGCAAGAGCAACGCCAATGTTCATTTCCGGCAGTCAAAGCTGTGCGTCCTGTGTGTGTGTGTGTGTGTACTGAGCTTGTGGCAGTTGCAATGCTTGCTCAGGTGGCAGGTGTCCTCGCTGCTGCGAGTTTGAGTTAGTTGGCATCTTGGCGAAGAAGACCTGCAACCCTGCTGCACGACAACCCTGCACACATAGTCTTTACATATTCGTGCATGCTCTGCTGTTTGCCTTTATATATCTATTTTCTTTTTTTTTATTGCTAGCATTTTTTTTCGCAGCATTCTTCTTGGCGTTTGTTCATTTGCCCGCAACTGTATCCATGGCAGAGGCGGCGGCAGCAGCAGCATGGGCGTGGCACTGCCATACATAAGCTCTAGCCACAACCGACAGTCGCCTCTTTAGTTTTTACTCCACACACACACACATACACTTTGAGTATCTTTTTTTTACGCTGTGTATGCTAATGAAGCCGCTTCTTTTGCCTCATGCTTTGGAGCTTGGGCGCTTGGACACAGCGCACCCGGGCCTAAGCTCATGCCATTTGGTCTGTTGCTAATCCCTGCCACTAAAGAGCGCTAACGTTGTTGCTGCCACTGCCACTGCTGCTGCTGAGGCAAGGGCTGGCAACTTTAGCTCAAAATGTTGACAACGTTGCGGGGAGTGGCGGCGGCGGTTGCTGCGCAGGAGCAGCAGTTCGCCTTTGCTTTCAGCCTTGCAATCTGCACGCCTTGTTGCGGTATTAGTTTGCTTTACGTGATTTCGTTGCACATTTCTTTCTTTTTTTCCTCGCATTTTCTTTGGGGCTTGGGTGTTGGTAAAACCCCCATAGATTTAATTACAGTTTTCCTCTTGCAGATAATCGAATTTTTTTCTGCCACACACACACACACACACACATAGCTCAAGCTCCGCCTGCTGCGCTAGCATCCTGCAACTTCCTTTTAATCTGCATGTCGATTTCCTTTGCACAGATTTCTTTCATTTCTTCTGCTAGTAGTTTTTATTATTTTCTTGCTTTTTTATTTCATGACCTCAGCGCTACGCTTGGGGTTTTACCAGTTTCCTTTTACCTCTCTAGTTGTTGATGTTATATGCATGTATCTGCTTCTTCTTTTTTTTTTTCAGCCAAGTTTGCACATAAATTTCTGTTCAGTTGTAATTAAAAATTGCTTTTGAGCTCCGCATTTCTTACTCAAAATTAGTTTCTTTCTGTGTTTTAATCCAGGCGCACTGATGAAGCAGCAATCTGCTCTCATATGCGTTGCCTTTGAGTTGCTGCTTTTATTTGTTATTAGCAATCAGTTGAGCAGTTGCCTGCAGCTTTTCGATTTCGTCGATTTGATGAGCAGCCCCAGTTCAATTGATTGGCAATTGATGCTTGTCTCAGCGTCTTTAACAAATTTATATACTAGCTTAAGTTATGCTTAACTTAGTTTTAAACGATTGCATTGCTACCTTTTACTAATGACCTCAATTCTCTTTCTCTTTCGCAGGTAAGCAAAAGTCGTGACAATTTAAAACGCCCCAAAAGCAATAAAAAAATAAAACTGCAGCAATGCAAGAAAGTAAAAACTGTAAGTTTCTCTTTGATGTGCGCACAGATTGAATTCAAAAGTAATACACATACTTTATCTATATATAAACTGGGTGTGTGTGTGTGTATTTGTGTGAAATTATCTATAAAGCCATGCAAAATGCTAACTGAATCACAATGCAAAAATGTTGATCGCTTTTTTGTGTATTTCGAGTCAGAAATTTAATTTAATTCAACAGACTTGCAAATACTCTACGCTGTATAAATTTCAGCTTGATCTTTCTAAAAAACGAAAGCAATTGACGCGTTCGCAGCTGGAAAACTGGCCTTAGCCTTTTGGCCAGCAGTTTGCCTTCACTAAAGCGCAATACACTCCCCAAAAAAAAAAATAAAGTTATACATACTACATTCCTAACTTAACTGTTGGGCACAGCAGTTGGCATTCACTTTGAGCCAAAAACTGGGCGTGTCGCTGCCCTGCATTTGGTTACCTTTTTTTGGTCGCCTTTTTGGTCAATTTGCCACTTGCTGTGTTGCTTGATATTTAGTTGTTGTTATTGTTTTTGTTGCTGGCCTGGCACGATTGTTGTTTTGTTCGGGGTGTTTTGTGGATCGTATCGTCGAACGTTTGGTCAGTTTTCCTGGAATCGTCTTAGCCAATTGAGTTGATGGTGCCTTTTGCTGTTGTTTTTGTTACTGTTTGAACTACTGGACATATGTAGCACTTGATGTACTCTGTACTGTATTTTTGTTGTGTTTGAGCGAACATATTATAAAGTGAAGTAGAGTACTTTACTAGAGATGAGAGCGGGATGACGAATTGTCAAATCGTTGTTCATACAGAGATTATATAGGGTTTAATTCTTATTTATCATTATTATAATCAAATACTATTTAGCTTCATATTTGTTACTTTTGCGCAAATTGCGCTAAATAATGAGTTATCGATAGTATCGATATGTTTGCTATATTAAATCTGTTAATAAATTCATTGAATTTATATTTTCTTGAATCAATTGCTGCTACAAACTTTTACTCATTTGTTAATTTAAGCTATCTTAAATATCGTGTCGTGTCACTTACTCATCTCTAGCACTAGCCAGTCTTGCATTACCAACAAAAGCAACAACCACATTTCGACTTGTACACGATGTGCTAATTGAGTTAGTATTCTTGCATGAATCGAAGTACACAGTATACAGAAGAAGAAGCAGACCCAAGTCGCCTCATGACTCGTGAGTGGCAAAAAACTATTTCGAAATACACTAAAGTAGCCAACGATGACGATAGCGGCAACAATTTGTGTCTACTTAGCAACTTTTGTGAAAATAACACCCATGTAATGAAAAAAAAAACAGAACCTCATGCATTTACATAGAACCCGAATCCGAATGTATAGCTTGACCCTATATAGTCTCACTCTTATGCAAAATGTGGGCTCAGGGCCGGCCTGTTGCACACACACACACACACACACATACACTACTGATAGTTGTTGCATACGCTTATTTGTTCTCAATTCCGCATATGGCATCGAAAACCGATAATTACCCAAAGGCTCATACATACAGACGATGCGTAATCTTGCTCTCCCAGGTGTGTATGTGTATGTGTGTGTGTGTTGGGCAGACCTTTACCTGCAGCGGAAGCCTCACAAGAGACAGCAACAACAGCAGCAGCAACTCAACTCGCTGCTTCAACATCGACAGCAACAAATTACTCACGCGCAAAAATTGTTGTCGTGTTTTTTTCTATAGTATTTATCTACATAAAGTATGCATATGTTTGTTTGTTTGTCTGTATGTGTATATGCATAATTTCACTATAGTATGTATGACGTATGCTTTCTTGTTGTCCATATGCATAAATATGCCTTCCTTACCTGTATGAATGCATAGGGTAGCTCAATGTGATCGATAAATATTGCGTTGTATACAAAAAAATTATCAATTGATAAATATTCTCTTTTCCAAACTCTTATGAATTCGGAATATGGCATATGTTAAGCCACATTTTTAATGATTATTGGAATTTTATTCCTAATGGATAAATATTCTTTTTGGAATACGCACTATTTTAAATGTGTTAAAGCTAAATGCCTAATGATCATTGTTTAAGCTATATAAGATAAATATTCTTTTTGGAATATGGAATATTTTAAATGCGCTAAAGCTAAATTGTTAATGATCATTGCTCAAGATATAAAAGATGAATATTCCTTTTGGAATATGGAATATTTTAAATGCGCTAAAGCTAAATGATCATTGTTCAAGATATAAAAGATAAATATTCTTTTTGGAATATGAAATATTTTAAATGCGCTAAAGCTAAATGCCTAATGATCATTGTTCAAGATTCAAAAGAAGTTCCAAACAAAAGAAAGCAGATTTTGTAGATCAGCAGCTTAGTTCGGCACATTTATAAATACTTAAAATGTTACTATTGAGTCACCCTAATGCCGATATCGTGTCGGTGTGCTAAGCCGCAAAAACAAAAACGAACAAAGTCAGTGTTTGTGACGACGACGACGACGGCGGCGGCGACGTTGATATTGCTGTTGTTGTTGTTGTTCGTTTCAGTCGCTGCCACCGGCATTCGGCAATCGGCAATGATGACGCCGAATGATGGCGTCGGTCTACCTGTTCGCAAAGTTGGACACATTTTCTTTCTTCCATATCACTGCTTACCTAAGGGACGACGCACACATTTACACCCTACCTGTGCCTCACACACACACACACAGCGACAGAGACAAACACATGGCTGAGCTGATAGAGTAAACGACGCGCAAGAGTCGAGCGCGAAGACTCGCTCTCTCTCTCTCGCTCGCTTGAGCGCTGCGAAAGTCAAGCCAAGCTGAACAGCAAACGGGCCACGCTAAGCTGCTGTTGCCGCTCCGCCGGCGGCGTTAACGTCGCCGTCGCTGTCGCCGTCGTCGTCGTCGTTGAAAGTCTTCGTCGTTGTCGGTTGGGTTTTGGAATATTTTTTTTCGCTCTTGCTCTTCTTTGGTTTTTCGAGTTCAGTTTGATTTTAATGCACAGTCGCAACGTACGTGTGTGGTTCGTTACCTGTCGCTCTTTCTACCTCTGCTTCTTACGCTTTGAGCGCTGCTTCGCGTAGCACACGTCGTTTATTTTTGTGTTGTCGCGCGAAAAACAAAAAAAAAAAAGAGTAAAGATTGAAACGAAAAGTGCAAGCAAAAGCAAAAAGAATATGCTACAATAACAAAAGTGCAGCAGCAATAAAATAAAAAGTAAAGTTAAGAAAACAAACAACAAACAAGCTGCAGATCAAAAGAAAGTTGAAGAAAGTAAGTTTGCAGTTTTTTTTTTTGGCAAAGTGAAGAAAGAGAGCGCGATTGAGCGAGCGAGCGAGCGAAACTTGATTGAACTTACACTTGTTGCTGACCCAAACGATCACCGGATGTGTTCAGCTAATGTGTGTGACAGCCATTTTGTATTTTTATATATATGCGCGCAACTGCTCATTAGTTGCGCGCTCTCGCTCGCACTCGCTCGCACTCGCTTATGTGTGTGTACAATTATTGATTGATTAATTATTGCTGACGCGTATGCCTCGACGTCCATGCCGAACATTCGACCCTTTGCAAAACCGGTTCATTGACGCCTCAGTCCGTCGTCGTCGTCTGCGTGTGGCACTCTCTCTTTTTAGTTGTTGTATTACGCTCTAAGCGCATTAGTCGGCCACCTCAATAGGAAAGCGGGGTGGGGGGAGGCGTAGTGCCGCCCATCCCTGGGTCTAGTTATAATCCAATTGCTGCGCGATCATCGATTATGCAGACGGCAGCGCCTGCAAGTTGCAACATCACAATTCAATCAACTTGTGTGTGTGTGTTAGCTTTAGTCTAGCTTCTAGTATTGCTCTTATTTCATTTTTATTTTGCTGGTCATTTGCAATTAACACTTTGCGTACGTGCTGGCGGCATGGACTGCAGCTTAATCAGCAGCCAGCTGGAAACTTGCAGCGCATGCCACACCACAAAGCTAATCAGCGTGCAACGACTTTCTCGTTAGTTTGTATGCCACTTTTTGTTGTTGTTGTTGCCATGTCGCTGTTGCGCTTTGGTTTTGCTGTAATTATTATTTTATAATCAACTTATTAGCAAGACACACACACACATACATACACACACACACTAATGCGTTTTAGCTGTTGTCTATTGTTGAGCCAAAATTCAATTAAAAATCTCTAGTGTAGTGTGGTGCGTTCACATTCTATTTCTTATTGAGGTCTGTCGCAAATAGAAGAAAATTAGACATGTGTGCGTGTTAGCTTTAGTTGCTTGTTAATAGCATAAGCTATTATAAGCTGTAAATTAGACTGCCAATTAGATCAAGTCTATATATATTTAAAGATGTAAAGTAAGTTCTATGACTATTTACATATTAGATCAAGCCAAAAGTCCCAGTAGCTAAGGCTGCCTCCCCTGAAGCTTAAGTTTTAACTTAAGTCTACAGTTATATAAATAAATAAATAAAAAAAATATAATAAAAATAAATATAAAAAAATAAATATAAAAAAAATAAAAATAAAATAAAAATAAATATAAAAAAATAAAATAAATACAATAAATTTAAAAAAAATAAATAAATATAATATTAAAAAAAAAATAAATATAAAAATAATATAAAAATAATATATAAAATAATATAAATATAAATATAAATATAAATATAAAAAAATAAATAAAATAAGAAAATCAAGCATAAAATGTAAATATTTTAAATATTTTAAACTGCATTTATATAAAGTATATGTATATGTTTTTAAATTTTGCCCCGCAGCCAACAATGAGCTCATCCTCAAAACATAAATTCATAAGCTTATGTAATCATTTTACAATTTTTGTTGTTAACGTATTGTGTAACACATTAAAGTTTCATAATTTGCAAAATGCCACAAAAAGTTGCCTGATTGCCAATCAGACATATGTATATATATATATGAACGCCATATAATTAACACTAATTAATCACAGCGTTAGCCAAAGACTTTTGCAAAAATCAATTTAAAATCCAAAAATTTGTTCACGTGTGTGTGTTTTTTGTCGTAGGCCTTGAACTTGTCTTGGAAGCTTTAGTTATGGCGCCCAAATGAACTCTGAGAAAATTAAATTCATTTATTACAATGATGTTGATAATTTTGTTATTGTTGTAGCTCATTACGGCCGTATTCAATGGTTGACGATGCCAACAAACTCATTAGACCTTGAATAAATATAAAAATAATATAAAAGCATAACAATTTTAGTTTTTTAGTGCGTTTGCCACAGGTGCGTAGAATTAATCACCAGCCAAAAAATACAAAAAAAAGAACAAACTGTATAGAAATAAAGTATAAAGTGCGGCTCCCATGACAATTAAAGTGTGTGTGCGTTGCTTCTAGGTAAACGCACATATTGCAGCTGTATGTGTGTGCGTGTGTGTTTGTGTGTGTGCATTGACTTTACAAGCCGCTTAGGCATTACGCCTAAAAAACTCTAACCAAATCTTTTGTTTGCCCGCTGATTGCGATCGCAGTACAAAACAAAAAGTGACTTTCAATTTTAGATATATATTTTTTATTGTATTGTCTGTGCCACAGTTTATTTAGTCTCGTGTGGCAGCAACAGGTTGCGCGGCAGGTAGCTAAGTCTGTTGAGCTCCTTTAATTGCTACACTGGGCAACAAAAAAATAGTCATTGTAAACAACATACATATAAAAGCTAGAAGAAAATGTATATAAATATAATAAAAATAAAAAAATATACTGAGCCCAAAATATATAAAATAAAAATAATAATTAAAAAAACATATATATATTATAAATATTAAAAATTAAAAAAAAAATAAACACTTAATAAATTAAATAATAAAAACTAATAAAATGGCATTTTGCTTAAAAGTATGTTTATTTAATATTAAAATTTATTTGCAACTTTGTGCTGTAAAAACTCTTTGTATAATTTTTAACAAACTTGTCTGTAATTTTTCAATGAAAGTTATCTAATAATACAAAATATAATTGAAAAAAGTAGATAAAATATAATAAAAAATACCTATAAAATAAAAAATAATTTAAAAAAAATAATGGTAAAAATAAATAATAAAAATGAAAATATATTTTATTATATGTAACTTATTGAAATTAATTTATTTTACAAATTCTATAATTTTTAAGAAACTTGTCTGTAATTTTTCAATAAGAAACTGTTTGTTTATTGTGTTTTAAATTGTAGACTAGTGTAAGCATTAGAGACTCACTAACAACAAACAAAAAACTCATAACGAATGCGTTTGGATGCGTTTTTTGCTGCGACTAGGAACAGGAACCTGTTTTTATTGAGCTCAGACTAAAACACGTTTGTGTGCGCTCAGTCGGTCCTGGCCGACAGCTTTGGTCTGCTCTTTTTTTTTAGGCTTAGATATGAGAACGGAGACGCGCCTGCTGTGGCGGCTTCAAGGTTATAATACTTGAAATACTTCTTTGAGAGCTACCCAAACTCATCCACAAGATGCGCGCAATTTACGAAACAGACCTTGACCTTGTGTGTTTGAGCCAAAGAACCAAATTGAAAGAAAGAGCAAGAGAGTGAGTGAGTGAGAGAGAGCGAGAGGCTGATCCTATTCCTAGCAACTTCAGTGTGTGTGTGTGTGTGTGTGTTTGCTTGTCTGGCTTTTGCTATTTCTTGCATAATTTATGTCTGGAAATCTAGGTTACATCGTCACACATATGTGTGTGTGTGTGTGTTTGTGTGTCTAGGCCCTGTTATCAAACTGGCTACAACATTATGCGCACGTCTTGTGCCCACCTGTTCGGTTCGGTTCTGTTCTGTTCTGTTCCTGCTACACAAACATCTTCTCTTTTTGCTCTACTTCGTTTACTTCGTTACTTGTATGTTTTATTTTATTCGCGTGCTTGACTTTTATTTTGTTTGCCTTTGGTTTTCTTTGCTTTTGGCCTCCTCCTTGACGTTTGGCGCATTTTCAAACGTTTTGCTTTTTGATTAAATTTTATGTTCGGGGGCACACTCACCTACATTTGCGCTATAAACAGTTGTACCAAGGGTAGGGGAGGGGTGAGCGTCCATACGTAACGTATTCCTGTTGCTGCTTTGCTTTTGAAACGAGTTTTTCCCTACACTTGCTTTTCACATCTCCTTTTTTTTTCTTGTTGCTGCTGCTGCTGCTCTGCACTTCAAACAGGTCGCGTTTTCTTTTAACAAAGTCGTCGACGTCGCCGTCGTCGTCATCGTCATCTACTACTTTTACTTTATGTTTTGCTGTTTTTGCTCTTTTGCCCACTTTCTCGTCGTTCCTCTCTATTTGGCTTTTATCTCTCGCATATGTTTAGCTTGCGCTTACGTCCTTGAAGATTTGTCTTATTTTCGTTTTTATATTTTTATTTTGTTTATAGGTTTCTCTCTCTCTCTCCATCTCTTGTGTCTTGTCTTTGTTATTGTTTGCCTTTCGCTCTACTCGCAGCTCTCTTTTGCTTTGCTCACAGCTGTTTAAAGCATAAGTGGGTCGCACTTTACCTGAGCCATTGTCGCCGAGTCTTATGGGAATATTCTTCCAAAAGGAATAAAGACGTAGCTTGGAATAGTAAAGAACGGATGAATGGATGAGTATTAAAGTTGCTATGGATTACAAAATTTAAGTTAAACTTTCGATTGCTTTGAGTTAAACATTTTCATCGAAACTAAAATTATTATTCGAGCATTAAGATATGAGATTATGCGATCTTAAGCTTCAACGCTAATGCTAAGCTGCAAATAATTGTAGCTTAAATTTAACGAACTTCAACATAATTATCTTATATTATTATCAACTGCTCAACACTCAATTCTTCAACACTTAAAGAACTCTATGCGCAGCAATCGTGAGTTCACTCACTTTACGTGCATGATTACTCAATTGTAGCTTAAAAGAATTAACAACAAATGCTATAAATAACACTTTTGCCGGTAGTTCTTGCCGTTCTTGTTGTTGGCCATAATGTGTAAGCCAACACTTGACTTTACTGCGACGGGGTAGAGAGTGAGTGAGATACACACACATACATAAAAATAAAACCAGTAATGTTCGTTCTGCTCTTGACGGGGTCTGAGGTCTTGTATGTATATGCTGGCCTGCCTATTATTAACTTGGCTACTTGGCTTGGCTTCTTTGCTTATATGTGTATGTACGTCTGTCTGGCCATAACCATGACTTCGTCTTCCTCGCGGTGCTTTGAGGTCAACAAACAGCTGCTGCTGCTGCTGCTCTTGCCTGGGCTGCCATTTGGCTGGGAAACAGTCTCTCGACTTTGCGCTCGCTCTTGTGGTTTGTGCTGAAGTCATGCGTTTACACACACACACAGATACACACACACATATGCATAGCCGGCATCTGGAAACCTGTTTCTTGTCTCACCGGCGGCCAAAATATATATGTAATACATATGTGTATACAAATTTGAAGTTTCTCAGGCGCGCATGTCTTAGCCATGGCTCAAGCGTTTTTCTTGTTTGGCTGCTAAGCTTAGTTCGCACGTTCTGTGTTCCTTTTACGAGTTTTTTTTTTGGTTTCTCATCGATCAAGATTTCCGCTCAATTTGTTAATCAAAACGCTCAGTTGTTATTTTGTAAGAACGGAAGTTTGAATTTCAAAATCAGCTATAGTTCTATATATGCTTGCGCAACTGCTCAGTCATAAATTCCCTGGCAACTGTCCTCAAAATCTTTTATATGTGTACACACGATTTATACACGTAATGTTCTTATTTCTCATCGTTCTACGCACACAAAATGAATTTCAATTTCTTTGTTTTTTTTGCATTCATGTATAAATATCGTGCTGTTATGTGCTAACAATCAGATTCAATTATAAATACGCTTACATACATATGCATGTGTGTGTGTGCATTTATTATAAGCGCATATTATATTGAAATACACTATAGTTGGGTGCTAAGGTTTATACAGAATAAAAAGCTAAACAGTTCTTAAGCTTTTTAAAAAAGTAAAATGGGTTGCATTGGGTTAAAATTTTCTAACATTAATGAGTAAATCCAATAAAAATGCATACAAAATTTAAAATATAAATAAAAAATATATTTTTAAAAAAATTATTTTATAAAAAATTCAGCATAGTTTTTTTTCTTTTCTTATAAAAAACCTTAAAGCTACGAATAATCAAAAAAAAAACCTTCAAAATGTTTTTCAACGCTGCATACAGTTTGATAAATAAATATCTATTGCATAAAGTATATTAAATAGTCGTGCTTGCCCCTAATATGTCTGTAAATTTTGAAGAACTCTTTTTGTTTTTGTATTGCGCGACGGGGTCTAACTTGGTTTTTGCCCCCTAAGTTGGCTTTGTATGCCTTTTGGTGTGACAGTCAAAGAATACAATTAACATAATTTACTTGCCAATACAACAATTTGCACACACACACATACAAAGACAGTCGTGTTGAGCTCATAAAGAACGTCTCACGAACAGTCGCTTTTCTCTTTCTTTCTCTTTTTTGTCGTAAGTTTAGCAAATTTGGCTAAATTGAGACTTGGCGGGGGTGTTCAACTCATTTATAGCTAAACATGCTGTTGATTGTTCGTTTGCGAAATTGTGTAGCTTAAGTTAAATATTGCTTAGAAATCAAATGTGTTTACAATTTATTTATTTATTTTTATTTACATTTGTTTCGATAAGCAGCTGTAAATTTACGTTTTATCATTGGCCACAGGAAGTTTACCCATGTGTGTGTGTGTGTAATCAGGCTTAAAGCAATATTTGTTTAACTTTTAAATTTTTTGTATGCATATATCGCATATTAAAATCAAGCAAGCAAAAGTTTCAATCACTTTTATTTTTATTTTATTTAGTCTGTATATATGCATATATATGTATATGTGTTTACTTTCATAAAGAAAGAAAGTTTTGATAAAAAAAATCTGCTTAACAAATTTGCAAAGCAAAAAAAAAAAAAATCTAAAAAGAGGGATGAGGTACAATTTTTTTTATTTTGGGGTCCGGTAGCTGTTTGCTTACATGCTCATGTGTGTGTGTGTATATGTAAATTTATGCATATCTAAGTTTTGTTTTATATATAAAATATATATATGTGTGTGTGCGAAACTGTCGCTTCCATATCAGTGCCTTGAAATCTGCATAAATGATGATGATTTTGTTTGTTGTTGCTTTCGTCATTTGAGTTGGTTTTGTGTTTTTATATAAATGTGAAATATTTTGCATACACATGATTCCAATGGGGCAACGGCGCCTACCCGTACCCAAGGGAGAGTTTGAGCTTTGAATTGAAATTTGGCAATTTATTTTGTTGTTGTTTTTGCTTTGTTTTTATTTGCAAGCGCTGTAATTAATTGAGTTAGAGCGTTAAATTGTTTTGGACAATGTAGTTGAAATAAAAATATGACGAGTTGAATTTAAAGCGAGCAAGTTAAGTTTGCAGCCAATCGTGAGTTGTTTATTATATGTATATATATATATATATAGCTTTGTATGTGATTCGATTTTTGGTGCGACTGCAGCCTAAACGGAACGGACTTGTCCGTAGGCATGAAACCATAAAAATGGCAAATTAACCGTGTGTCTGTCTGACTGACTGACTGTAAGGGCTGGCAAAACCTTTTGGCTGAGAAGCCACAAACAACAGCAAGCTACACATACATACATATATACATTTACATATACATATTGTACATATATATACAAGCTAAGGCAGCTTGCAAACGGCACGTTCGAGGTCCGTCCAAGTCCAATCAGCCAACGAGCGACGACGACGTTTGTTGAGTGAGTGACTGCCGTCGCCTGTTTGGCCCCCAGTTCCCAATTCTCTTGCCTGCAATCCCTCCGCCCTGGCATGTTGTTTAATAACAGCAACGGCCCTGGCTTCAATCAGCGCCAGCAACAACAACAACAACTGAGAGCTGAGAGGCAGCCTAGCAATTTTATCCAGCCATGCATATTAAGCCTCACGATTTGTATTTGCCTCTCGCTCACACACAGTCTGTCCCCAAGCTCGTCTTTGCCGTCTGTGTGAGTCAGCGCAGCTCCCGCGCCGCCCCTTGCTCAGTGCCTGTCACACGCTGTCGCCATCACTGTCGCGCCGCTCCCGCGCAACAGCGAGAGAGAGAGAGCGAGAGAGGGCGGCAGAGCGCGAGTTCAATTTCAGTTCATTTGCAGCGCTTACAGTTTATAAGTTTTCAATTGTTTAGCTTTGCTTTTTATATTGTGGTCGCATTGATTGTCCTGGTTGCTCTAAATGACTAAATGACCAAATGACTGAATGGCCGGCGCTTATAAATATTACAGCGCATATAAATATTGTTTAAAGCACTAACTAAATTTATTTAAAACTCTTTTTTTAACAGCTGTTATGTTTAGCTTAAATCTGGCAGCATCTGCTTGCTTCCTGTTCTCAGTAGCAACAAGTGTTATTTCCTGCTCAAACATACTCTCCTCTTCACCTCCCTTTAAGCACAATTTAAACGGTAAAACGTTTATTTTTGGACTCCTGCTGGCAAAAACCGTTATTCGTTATTTTTGTATGTGGGAGCAGCAGCTGTCCACATTTAACAGCTGCTTAACATACTTTTTGCCTTACATACAGCATAGCTCTGTGTGTGTGTGTGTGTGTGCTTGTATTAAATCCGCACTTGTGCAACTTCTTTTGCTCTTTCTCTCTCTCTTGCTCTCTCACACATATGTACATGGCTTTTGCTTCCTGTCTGCGGACTTGAGCCAACGTCTTACTAGTTGTTGCCGTTTTTCTATATTTTCTTTTGCTTCGTAGACGACCAAAAGGCTATAAAATTTGTACGCTGCTTAAAGCTTGTTGTCGCTGCTGGCAGCGCTGGCTGCGCTGGCTGCGTCTGCTTGTCTGCCTCGCGTAGTTCCTACTCTCCTACCTTGTTACTGTTATAGTCTGCGCCACCCTAGTTCCCCCCACCAAACACCGTGTGACGTCTTTATCTCATCTTTTCGCTTGCACATACTTCCCACACACACACACACACACGCATATAAACAGGCACACACGTTATTTGTTTTGTTGACGTTGCCTTTTGCTTTTTATTATTATTTTTCGCGTTATTCTGTGTTTTGCTCTGCAGTTTCTTTGGAAAAATTCAACTTTTACTTTTTGTTTTCTTTTATTATTTGCCTTCTGCGTACATGTGTGTGTGCTTGTGTTTGACTTTGAGTATTTTTTTATGATTATTTATTTTTGTTGCTTTTTTATACATTTTTCATTTGTTTTGCTCGTCGCGTTTAACGTTTGTTACGCTTTGTGCCGCATTTTCTGTAACCGGCGCAACTGTTCTCGCTGTTGTTTTTCCCCCTCATGTCTCTATCAATTTTATTTTTATTTTATTTCTTATTTTTTTTTTTTTTTATAATTTCAGTCACTTTAGCACATTGCGCGCTCGATAACAAAAACTCGCGTTTTACGTTTTACGCTTTTAACGTAGCGCTTTTGTTTGCGTTGCGACGACGACGACGTAACGCGCGCTGCGGCTTTCATTCATACATTTTCAGTTTTTGTTGAGCGCGTGTGGGGCTTTCAATCTAAAATTGCGTTTTTCCCTTTTTTTTATATATGTATGCTCGTTTGACTTTCTTTATTGCTGTGTGCATGTTTTTCTTTTATGACTGAAGGTCGTTGCTTGGCGTAGCCCTGGTTATTGTGTTTACATGTGTGCCTGTTTACAGTTTGGCATGCGTTGGCTACAAAGCTAATTATGTGTGTGTGTGTGTGCTAATAGCACGCAGCTTTTGAAAGCTTGCAAATTGTTAAGTGTTTAGCCTTTTTTTCTTTTCTTCATTTTTTGCTTGACTGCCGCTGTTAATTTATTACAAAAATACGCGCAACTCATTAATATGCGTTTGTTGTTGTTGAGTTTGTAGTTTTTATATATATATATATATTTTTTTTTTTGCTGTACACCTTTCCAAGTCAAGCAATAACAACAATAATACATAATGAAGCTATAAAAGCAAACGAAATGCCGAAAAGTTCAATAAACTTTTTGCCGTGCTAAGTAGCAAACCATTTGGTTGGCTCTTTTTATTTTTATGCTTCGGTATTGGACACAGTGTTAGTTAAAGTAACTCACTCTCTTGCTCTCGCTCTCTCTCTCTTCAGTTGGTGATTGGCAAAAAAAAAATATATATATGTGTGTGTGTGTGTCTCAATGGACACTTGAGCAATTCCGTAATTTACTTGCCGTGCCAATTTATTGTTGTTGTTGTTTCAAATAGATTTTCAGCTGGAAATTGCTTGCTCAAAAGAGCACTTTGGTCGCCCAGCTTTGTCTCAATTGTTGTTACTTCTTGCACTTAAATTTAATTAATGCTGACAATCACATTTTCCCAGCGTTTTTTAGTACATTTTTATAACTGAAAATATATATACATATATATATATATATATTTTTTGTTGCTTGACAATTATCTTGCTCGGCTCTGCTCATTTACTTTGATGAAGCATTCAACAGCTTCAGCCAACTGGTTTGGTTCCGCTTTCGAAAAGCACCAAAGTTTGCTCCTCTACCCCGCTTAGAAATTCTTAAAATATGTACACATACTTTCGTATATATATAAACAAACATATTAAGCACACGCACATCATGTAGTATATAAATTAATTATACATTTTAGCTAATTTGCAAATTTTCTCTTTTCTGTCTCGTTACAGGTAAATAAATCGCAACAAGCAACAACAGCATTAATAAATAAGCAACTTTTATAAATGTTTTCGACTGACATAGTGTGGATTGCTTAAGTTATAATTTATGTTAGTTTGCTAAAATGGCAAACACGTAAATTCTTTAGATATGAGTTCTTAATTCAAATATGTAGCTTGACAGTTTGAACTTTGAAAAATGAGCAACTTTTGGATAGTAACTTTCGTATGAAAGGTTTTCAAATTTTAGGTCTTTTATATAAATCAATACGATTTTATCAAAACTTTAGGGTGAGTCAGCAAGTAAAGCTGTTGGCCTCTTAATAAATTTCATTTGTAAGAAATGCGTTAATATGCAAATCCTTTACGTAAAGAGCTAAGCAGCAGCCACGCCCCCCAACCCATAGCAGATTATCAATGCCAACTAGCTTTGCCCGCTCTCTTTCACTCACTCTCTGCACTCTCTATCCCCTTTTTTTATTTTTTGTTCAAAGCAGCTCATTTGCATGCAATTATTCTGCCTTATGACAAGCCAGCCTCCCCCTCAAGCCACCCAAACCTCAATCAAATCGTAACCTAAAACTGATGCTAAAAAATGCGACAAGTACTTGAATTTCAATATTGATGCTCTGTAATTTGCTACAAAATCAGCAGCAATGGGCGGCTGCAAATAAAAAAAGTAAATTTCTGAAAAAAATAAACTGAAGTAAAGCACATAAATGACAAATGCACGCAATACAAGAAGTTCTGGTAAATGACAACAACAAAGAGTGAGAGAGATGAAGAGTGGAAAAAAAAGCTGCTAAATGAAATGAAATTACGGTATACAGCATCAACTTGTCTTACCCCCCTAGTCCATATGTCAACCCTCCAACTTGTGTTTGAAGGATGCAAATGTTGAAATTTTAAACCCTTGAATGTGGCCCATTGTCTTTGATAGATCTGCACTATAGTGTGGTGCTGATGCTTCGGGGTGGTAGTGAGGGGGCGTGCATATACCTCAACCCAAATAGCATATACATACAGTTACCTATGCTATGTCCCCACTTCTATATACTGCTGCACATTTGCCAACTGGGCTGTAAGTAAGCGCTTTTAACTATTTCCAGCTTTTTTTTGTATCATTTTTTGTTGTTGTTTTGTTGTTTCCGCTCATTTGTCTATGCGCGAGTTTTTTGCTTTATATATATTCTTTTCTTTTTTTTTTTAATTGTATTTAGTTACATTGGTAATTATTGATTTTTTGTTTGCTTTGCTTTGGTACAGTTTTGTTAGAGCATAATAGTTTTTTACAAATTGCCGTTGTATACAGCAGAGGAGCATCTCTATACTAACGAGAGCAGAGACAATAGATGTTCATTTAAAGCTCTTATTGGAAACCTTAGAGTAGAGCCAATTAATATTCCTTTCAGAATAAAAGAGTCGCAAGAGAACCACGTCCTTTTTAGAAAATCTATAAAGTTGTCCAAAGCTGTTAATTTAGAAAGGATTTTTTCCTTATTCTTTTTGGATGTCGTTCAATTCTTCGTCTGGATTCTTCGAAATAAGAATTTCACAAGTTTCGAAAATTAAACAATCTGAAAAGTTTATCTTAGAAAGTATATTTAAGGACTCCATTCCAGAATAAGAAATTCCATTAAAATTTTTTGTGGCATACCTCCATTCCCGATTAAGAAATTCCTTTCCTTCAAAAGAATAATTTCACAAGAATTTCGAAAAGAAAGGATTTGTTTCTTATAATAGTTAAGATAAACCTCCATTCCCGACAAAGAAATTTCTTTATGATTATTTTGTTTAATAATTATTGCGATTACAAGTTAATAATTTAGTTAGAATTTCTTCTTAGTCCTCCACTGTCATATAACTTTATTTTATTTGCTTCACGCTTTTGTGGCATTTATGGCTTGGACAGATTTTGCCTTTGGTTAATTCTTAGCAAATTCTATTTTAGAATTTTCTATTTTTTCTAGTCATGCACAGAGGACTGTCGGACTGGCACAGTCATATTTTTTTGCTTTATAAACTTGTGTGTAGTTTGTTGTTGTCAGCTATGCGCTCAGTTTTCAATTATGCGAGTGTGTGTGTGTGTGTGTGGGTGTGTGTGTTGCCTTTGTGCTGGCCTTAGCTTTTGCTTTGGCTCTTTGGCTCTTGCTGTACATAGTGCCATTTAAGCTATATATCACTCATACGCAGCGTTGGTGCTTCATTTTCATGCACTAATTGCGTTAGAATTTCAATGGAGACTTGCGTTAACCAACCCCACTGACTGTTCTGCATGAGATTAGTCCCAGCGCGTTGATTTGACTTTGGCCACATAAAGACCGTTTTTGCTTTTTCTTTCCTTTTTTTTTTTTTTAGTTTTAATTGAAAGTTGCGCTCGTTGGCAGTGATAATCGAAGCAGCAGAAGTTGCAGTGGTAGCTACATTTAAGGCGTGGCCTGCCACAGATTTTATTTCATCTTTATTTATATATTTTTTTTCTTCCATTCAGCTAGAGGGTTGTTGCTTACTAACATTTGTAACAGTTACTCTGCTTCATTTTTTGTTTGTCAAGATTGCTGTTAAACCTTTTTTTTCTGCCTGTGTTGTTTGTATATAAACCCAAGTCCAAGTTCCAGTTAAGTTTGCTATGCGACGCTGCGTCAACGTCGACGTCGGCAATGTAATTAAAAACAAGAGGCAGCTACAAGAGACAGCAGCAGCAGCAGCAAAAAAATGAAGAAAAAATGTGCCAAGAAACTGGGCAAACTCTTGTGCTGATGTCGCTTGTAAATTTATTTAAAAACAGCAACTCGATTTTCAGCTACAGCAAATATGTTAAATTAGTGCAAGGGCTTAATTTTTTAATTAAAAATAAGCAAATTAATGTTTGCATTTGTACAAACAATTGTTGTGAGTATGACAAGCAGCAATTTTATACAATTCGCTAGCCACTTGAAGTGTATTTATCCCTTTTGCCAACTTTACTTGTTTTTGCTGCTTGTTATTTTTAATAAAGTGCCGCACGGCCCAAGAAAACCTCGAGCAGCTGCAAGAAAAAGAGTTGCGTAAATTTGTTATGTACTTGCGTTTTCTTTTTTTTTTTTCGTATATATTTTTTTTTTAACTTAAATAAATAAATAAGGCGTTGGGGCCTGTGGGCGCCCGCGACGTTGATGAGCAGAGCAGCAACCACAAAACCCAGTAGCTGACCCGACGCCGCCGCCAACGCTGCTGCACCCCGCCCCGCTTGCCTAGCAACCCTTTTAAGCAATCATGCATCCTTTTGCTGACATGTACCCCCCCGCCCCCACCCACCTCTGACGCTCGTTGTATGCCCCGTAGTTCCGTTTCCGGCGCCAGCCATTTGCATCTACCGACCATTTTTTTTTGTTCTTTCATTTATTCGAAGGCTCTCCACCCTTTTTCTTTTGCCCACACACACACACACAAACACTTACATATAGACATGTACATATATTTCTATCGTGTCGAAGAAGAAAAGATTTTTTAAACACACTGGAAACTGGACGCTGACTGCTTGGTCAGGGTTCATTGGGAAGAGCGTAGCGGAGGTTTTTCTCTTCTTCTCTTATTTTTTTTTTTGGGAGTTGGGTGCAACGGGTATACAAATTTTCAACCTACTCAATTTTTCGCCTTAATTTCTTTTTACATATATTTTTTTTTTTGCGCTTGTTGTTTCTGCGACTGTCGAGGGACCGCAGCAAAGAGGCGGTAATAAGAATTTTTTCTTTAGTTCTTTCAATTTTTCTTGCCTGCCGTCTCACTTCCTTTGACCCTTGCCTGCTGCTACGGCTGTGCGTGTGCGCCGGAGTGTTTTTTCCGTATTTTTAATTTAAAATGCGAAGCATGAAAAAAATATCAAATGCGCTTGGGGTTGAGAGTGCTGCTGAGGCGGCTGCTGCTGCTCTGAGGTATGAAGCAGCAGCAGCAGCAAGTCTTAAAAGAAAAACTTTTGAAGTAAATATTTGTCTGTCCAATTGCTGCGACGGCTGCCAACTGCAGTGGTCCGCACTACTGCTTGTTGTTGTTTCTACAGTTTTTCTTGAGTATTCGTCTCAGGCCTCCAATTTTGGGGCGTGGGTAACTGGAAGCTGGACGCTGTCCAGTATATGCTATACGAAAAAAAAGAAAACAAAGGCCATAATGACTGTCCCCAAATCCACAAAATACAAAAAAACAACAAAAAGTTCTGTGGGTTTTTTGGGGTGCAGTGGTGTTTTTTTCGTATAATAGTGGAGGTGCCAACTAAAATGGCAAAATGGGTGTGGCTAGTGTCGCAAAAAAAAAAAAAAAGGAAATGCCTTGTAGAAAATTTAATTGCTTTAATTTGTAAATAATGTCGATTAGACAGAGCGCAAAATTAAATTGCAGCAGGCTGTGCTTAAGTTGAAGTTAGAATAGTGAGAAATAATTTGTTGTAAGCTTGGCTGCATTAATTTCATATAAACTTTAAAGTTTTTATACTAATTAGTTGCTTACTTTTGTTCAATTTTAGGGTCTGTTACGCACCGCTGAACAATTGAAGATCAAAGGTCTCTGTGAACCGGCTGAGAACGCGGATGATTTGAATGACGCTGCATCGGCGACAATAACAGTATCGGAGAATATACAACAGGCGGTTGTTGGCAATATAGTGAATGCAAGTTTAGTCTCTGGCGCGCCCTCGCCCACACTTGAGCAACAGCAGCAGCAGCAGCAGCAACAGCAGCAGGCTCAAGCGCAAGCGCAAGCTCAGCAGCAACATCAGGAGCATCAGGTACAACAGCAACAATTGGTGAATAGCTCGTTGTTGGGGCAACATAGTTTGGCCACCAGCAGTGGCATACAGTTGGTTAATGCCGCTGGGCAACCGCTGCTGAGCACAACAAGCAGCAGCAGCAGCAATCTGCAACAGTTGCAACATCAACAGCAGCAGCAACAATTGCAGCCCACACCGCGTAAATCGCGCTTACGCAAGCGTTCCAAGTCACCTGATTTGCTTACCAGCAGTCAGCAACCACAGCCAGCGCATCATCAGCAACAGCAACAGCAACAGCAACAGCAGCAGCAGCAACAGCAACATCATCATCCGCAAACGATACTCATACAGGGACAAAATCAAGCCTCAATTGTTAGTCTACAGCAAACGGCTGACGGCAATTATATACCCGTAACTACTGGCGACGATTCCGATAGCGATAACAAGCCACAAAAGATCTGCAAAACAGAACAATCGGTGGCCTCACCGGCATCCAACTCGTCCACATCGAATAATGCAGCGGGCGTGAGCGGCCAAGCGATTGTGACAAACATTGTAGTAGCGCGCGACGGAAAAGATAAAAATATGACTAGTTTAGGCATGGGCATGGTAAGTGTCGCCACAGCGAATCCCACGCTGCGTGTCGTCTCTCTCTCTCTCTCACACACACACTCTAATACACTAACTAACATTATCCCTTCACACACACACACACACACTGCTAATTGTTTACAACATTTGCTCATTGTTGCATTTGCATTTGCTTTTGGTCCCATACAGAACGGCGGGCTGTTGGGCGTGCCCATGGGCTTTCTGGACTTTACACCGGAACCACCAGCACCATCGGCCACACCAGTCACAGTAACGGAACATGTCGATCTATCGTGCAACCCCAGCACCGATACACGCGATCTATCAAGTGAGTCTTTGGTAGTGGTAGTCGCCATTAGAAGTCAATTAATGATTTTTGCTGCCCAGTCTCAGTTGCTTAGCATAATTAATTTGATTTTAATATGTTTTTAAGTGTGTAATTTTCCAAGTTATATTTAAAGTTTAATTAATGAAAGGCTTTGCTGTATTAATTGCAATTTGTTTCGCTTGCTAAATTAAATTCTTAACTGAAATTAAGTAACTTTATATTAAATATTCTCTTAAATAGTAAAAATTCATAGCTTCTATTAGAGCGCTGAATTAGCTTAAATGTCGATACTCTAAAACTAAAATTCAATTCGTAATTTAATAAACTTATATTATAAATTCTTTATTACAAACGCTGAACTAAAATTAACTTGCTTTGATAGTGAAATATTCGTTTAAATACTAAAACAATTAATTAGAAAGCTCAATTACCTTTAATATCGCAGCTATTCAACTAAAATTCAGTAGATAATTTACTAAACTTGTATTTCAAATTCTTTTTTACAAACTGGGAGCTAAAATTAAGTTGCTTTGATAGTGAAATATTCGTTTAAATACTAAAATCAATAAGAAAGCTCCAGCTTTACAACTAAAATTCATTTCGTAATTTACTAAACTTTTATTTTAAATTCTTTACTGCAACTTTGAACAAAAATTAACTTACTTTAATAGTAATATATCAAATTAAATACTAAAATAATCAATTGAAAAGCTCAATTGCATTTAATTTCGCAGCTCTTCAATTCAAAATTCATTACTCAATTTTTAGCTATATGCTAAACATGTATTTTCAATACTTAGTTTAACTTAAATATTTGAATTTCGAATAGATTATGTTCCAATATAAGTAATTTAAATAATTGTGTATTTAAAATGTTTAACTACTCGGCAATTCTTGCAGTAATTAAGCTAATTATAAGAATTATTATCCAGCACTCAACTAACTCATCTCTTTTCCATCTTGCTACTCTTTGTAGATCCCACCGAACCGCTCGACATTGACAATCATTTGGCTCAGCAAATCCATCGGCTCGATCAATCTCCCATGCATTCAATAGCGCATCATCACACAACCGGCGACGAAAGCAACTCCAATCTGGTGCAGCACATCAAGAGTGAAGTGATTGAGGCCAAGCATTTGGCACATGTGCAGGCGCAACAGCAGCAGCAGCAGCAACAACAACAGCAGCAGCAGCAACAGCAACAACAACAACAGCAGCAGCAACAGCAACAGCAACATGCGCATCATCATCAGCAACATTTGCATGCACAGCAATTGGCGTTGAGTCAGCAGCAGCAACAGCAACAACATCAACAGCAGCAGCAGGCGGCCGTGCATGCACAGCATGCGGGGCATGCCACGCATGCGGAAATCAGTGGCGCCACTGTCATGGAGATTGATCCGAGCCAAATAAAACACGAGCCAGGCATGATTATAACGCCAGAGATTGTCAATATGATGTCCACTGGGCACATGGGTAAGTTTGGTATGCGAACATCTAAACCCATCGCTTTGAGTTCGATCACTAACTTGCGCTCTCAATTCGCTTGCAGACATGTACAACTCGGACACGAGCGAGGACTCTATGATGATCGCGAACGGTTCGCCGCACGATCAGAATGAGCCGCATTATACGAATTTGGATCAGCAACACGGCGGCCTGGGTGGCAGCGTTTGCGGCCCCGGCGCCGGTGGTGCTGGTGGTGGT
The DNA here is from genome assembly GCF_011750605.1 of Drosophila busckii. Lineage (NCBI taxonomy): Eukaryota > Metazoa > Arthropoda > Insecta > Diptera > Drosophilidae > Drosophila > Drosophila busckii. The sequence goes on along the minus strand of NC_046605.1, from coordinate 11,098,139 downwards.
AGCGGCGGCGGTGGCGGTATTGGTAATGCCAGCGCTGGCGAGGCGAAAGGTCAGTTTAATGGTCCCAAAGCTTGGACACAAGATGATATGAATTCAGCTTTAGATGCATTAAAGAATCAAAACATGAGCCTGACGAAAGCATCTGCCATTTATGGCATACCATCAACGACCTTATGGCAGCGTGCTCATCGTCTGGGCATCGAAACGCCAAAGAAGGAGGGCGGCACCAAATCGTGGAATGAGGATGCCTTGCAAAATGCCTTGGAGGCATTGCGTTCGGGTCAGATATCAGCGAATAAAGCATCCAAAGCGTTTGGTATACCCTCATCGACGCTCTATAAGATTGCGCGTCGTGAGGGTATACGGCTGGCGGCGCCGTTCAATGCCGCCCCAACCACGTGGACACCCGAGGATTTGGAGCGTGCATTGGAGGCGATACGAGCCGGCAATACGTCGGTGCAAAAAGCAAGTGCTGAATTTGGCATACCCACAGGTGAGTTCACTACCGTTCCATTCCCCTTTGCATTCTCGTTGGATTCGCTACTCGTTAGTCGCGTTTACTCGCTACTTCGCTACTTTGTTTTGACTTTTTGCCGTTTCCCCACACTCAACGTTGCTTCGCTCCACTAACTTGTTGTTGTTATTGCTTGTCCTCTGCCTCCCATTGTACGTGCTCTAATCTTTTGTTACAACTCTTCATGCCCGCCCAAAAGGAACTCTTTACGGACGCTGCAAGCGAGAGGGCATCGAGCTATCACGCTCGAATCCAACACCTTGGTCCGAAGATGCCATGAACGAGGCACTTAACTCAGTGCGGTAAGTAGTTTGATGTAGTTACCCAAGTTCGCATTTAACGTTACACATTATTTGTTGTTATAGCGTGGGTCAAATGTCGATTAACCAGGCGGCTATACATTACAACCTGCCCTACAGTTCGCTTTATGGGCGTTTCAAGCGTGGCAAGTACGATGTGGTGGCCAACACCAGTGGCGTCTCGCTAATGAACGCATCGGGCAATACGACCGGCAGCATTGAGATTATTGAGCATAGTCAGGAGAATTCGGTAGGTATTTTTGATAATATTAAATACACGAGAACACACACACATACACACAGTGAAAGAAAAAGAACAAATGGATTGGCTACTCGCTATATGTTTACTCGCTAATTGTGCGCCTGAATAACTTAAAAGTTATTTTTACAATGCTATTATTGCTACTCGTTACTCACTAGTCATACACACTTGTACATTTTACTCGTTGTTAAGTTATTTATAACTCGCTATTTATGTATTGGCTAATTATAAGCCTCAATTATTCTTTTTTCAATGCTATTATTACTATTCCTATTGTTTTGCTACTCGTTACTCACTAACCATGCACACTCGCTACTTCCTACACGTTGTTCATTAAAGTTAGTTTTAAAATCATTCGCTATTCGTTACCCAACAGTCTTACACACTCGCTACTTATTACATTTCATTCGCCACTCGCCACTCGTCATTAGTTTCACTGTGTCTTTTTGTGTGTGTTTTCTCATATTGACGAAATGATTTTTTTAATTCATTCTCTCTCATACTCGCACACACATAACTGCCAGCTTTAACTAACCAATAACAAATTTATTTATGCAAAGTTGCATATGTTGCAGCAACAGTTCCCGTACAGTCCGTCGCCGCATCAGGGGCCGCCTACGCCGCAGCATCATAGCACGCCGCAGCATCAGAGCTCGCATCAGGGGCCACCAACGCCGCAGCATATGCAACAGCATGTGGTGCACATGCAACAACAGTCGCCACATCAGGCCCACCATCAGCAGCACGTGCAACAGCAACAAGATGTGGTCACATCGAGCAGTCAAGTGGTGCATAGCCAACAACAGCAGCAACAGCTTCAGCAGATCTATCAGCATCACGGCACGCCCGAGCGTAGTTGAGAATCACTGCACGCTGCCTCAATAATGGGAGGCGGCGGCGGCGGTGGTGGCAGCAACAGCGGCAGCGGCAACAACAACCACAACAACACAACAACTACAATAACAGCAACGCCCTTTGCCAGCATCTCAGGTCTGGGCAGCGGCGCTCCGGTAGCCAACACGTCCACAGGCGGCACCAGCAAGCGCAAGAAAGCCACCAAGCAGAAGCGTTGAGACATCGATAGCCAACAACAGCAGCAACAACAGCAGCAGCAGCCGTTTGACGCCGCTGCAACAATCACAGCAACCACCGCCGCCTCCGTTAGATTTCGGTTTAACTCCAAACACTGGAAGCGCAAGCTGAAGCAGTTTCATTTGTTATTGTCAAAGCCAGCTTCAACTTGAAACAAACAACACATATAAGAAGAAAAACAAATCAAAATTTAAGAACAAAAGAACAGAAAATAATAATTTTTAATGGAGCATTATATTACACAATATCAATGTGTATAAAATGTAAATAATCTAACATGTATATGGAATATGCTTTATCTACACTATATAACTGAACATAGTTTACATGAATGTCCAAAATTGTAGGCTGTTAAATCCAAGGACTCGAAATTTCAACAACGGCGTACAGTTTTTAAAAATGAGAAACAAAATATCAGCTTGGAGCCACCAAGACGAATGTCGAACAGCAAAAAAAAAAAAACAAAAACAAACCTTAAACATTACATTATACTTAAGCAAAGAAATTGGAAAACGTTTTCATTTTAATTTAGCTGAATTCTGATACCACATAGCATGTAATCTTCAGTTCTGTTGTTATCAATTAGCTTAGTGTGAGACTGAAAGTGCGCCTAGAAAACTGTTACAGCATCAGCAGCTGCATAAACAATAGCGACAACAAACACACATAAAACATAAATAAAGGAGGAAAGAAGAACACACCACATACTTACGTTAGTATGTATGTTTATTAAAGAAATGCTTTATAATTTTGTTTAAACAGAAGTAAAAGAAGAAAAATACCTTAAACTAGAATTAAACCAAAATCAGCAAGGTCTTAGCAAATAAACTCATTAGCATGTAACTTTAAGCTACAACAAAAAACAATTACAACACACAAAAGATTTACAACAAAGTTATTTGAATTTTTAACAGTGAAGCAAGTTAAAATATTTAAACACTAAACACACTTAACATTGTAATCTAAACGAAACATGACTGTAAAATTGAAGTCACTTGAAGAGAAGAAAACATTTGAAATCTAAACTGTATTTTTGATAACTCTAAAAACAAACACAAAAAACTTAACTTGTATAAAATTTCAATTATTGTTAAAATGTTAAAGCAAAAAGTGAAAACAAACGCGATAATTTGTCAAATCAAACTTAAACAAACAAAACACAACTCACACATATTTAGCTTTTAATGTAAAATTTTTGCTAGTGTAGCGTTTCGACATATAAATAAAACTCCCAGCTCCCACTTGTAGTAAACCCGGATATAGTTTTTATTCTATATGCAGCTCTAGGCTGCGCCTTATATATATATATGAGTATATCTCAATAAGTGGTCAAAAGTCCATTGAAAATCATAACAAATAATCAAATTGAAGCAAAAAATAAACATTGTAAAAATCGTTTATGCAAAACAATTTATTTTCAAACAAATTCTTATTATTAATAAATGGATAAAACTCTGTATAGCTTCCATTAGTATATAGAACAAAAGCAGTATATACATATATATACCGTTCACAATACATATTTTTGAAGCAACTTCAAATTTTGGGTTTCAGCGAGAAGAGAAAACATTAAAACAAAAATGCAAAACAGGAAAACTTTTTGAAAATTGTTGTACATACTTAAATTTATAGTTTTTAGTCGTAAGAAAAACAAAAATAAAAATCTAAAAAAAAAAACACAAAGAAATGAAATGTTTGCACCTAATTTATTTTATGCATAATTTAAACCTTAGCGTTTACATACTGTAGAACTGAAATTGCAATATGCTTACCTTAACTCAAACATTATTAATAATTTAATTCAATTCCTATTATATTTAGTTGTGAACCGCTGCATAATGTTTTTGTTCGTGTCTATTGAACTAGACCAAACTGTATATCATTGTAAATTTATTAACCAGTTTAAAGGCAACTCAGCAGCATATTAATTTAAATTAATAGCAGCTTAAACCAATAAATATACATATATCATAATAACATTGTTAAAATTGTCGCAAGAACAATTAAAAAAAATGAGAAAATGGATGGAATCACAAGTGAAGCAAAGAACGGTATGAAGAACATATACATATATAAAGTCTAACAAACAATTAAAACAAAATTACATATGTTTAAGCTAATTAAAAGTGTAAGCGTAATCATTAACCACAAAATATTATAGCACATTTTGGATTATCAAGTCTACATATACTGAAAAAAGAAATATCTATTATAAAACTAAATGTTAGCCCAGACGGAAAACCCATAAAAGCGCGTATGTCCTAAGACAGATATATAAATGATAAATAAGTACATGTGTAGTATGATGTATGTATATGGCAATTGGAAGGCAGTTAAAACAGCAAACATTTAATGTAATATTGGTATAACGTAATTTTTAAAGTGAGGTACTATAAATAAAAATTATTAAATAATATAAATAGCAAACGGTGTACTTTTAATCTAGTCAATTGCAACAATATATTAAAGGCTTGAAAAATACGCGCCAAGCCGCTGTAAGTTGCGCAGAGTTGCTTTTAGTTGCTCATATTAAGTTAACATTACAGTGCTCAGTTTTAACAGAGTCTGTTGTATGAACGAACGTGTTGCGTGCGCTGCAGCTCGCTCGCACCTATAACAATTTTGCTAGGCTGGACTGCTCGATGATGCTTAATGCATGTTGGTAAGGCTAATACGAATGCTAGTACTTGTACTTAAAATATAAACATAAAAAGTGCGTTGAGCGCGACGGACGTGTTTAATTTTTTCGCGGTATAAACGAAGTTTAGCACAATAACAATTGAGTGTCTGCAGACATTAGTGAAAAAAGCACAAAGATTAATTATTTCTGCAAATTGGAAAAGGTGTGTGTAATAAAGAATATTACCAATTAAGGCGCACAGGTGTTGTGGCTTTATTTAACAAAGTAATTGACAGTTAGTTGTAAGTGAATGTGTGTGTGTGTGTGTGTGGGGATGTGTGCAAAGGTGTTCAAGTGCCAGCACAGGGGTTATCAGCTTAATTGGTTAATACAATTATTATAAATTACAAATTGAAATGAAAGGAAGTGAAAGTAATTTGCAAATTGCGTTTAGCACGTTGGCGAAAATTGTGTTAGAACTTTGCAATTTATTGCAATTTTGATAATTCAAACATGACGGCGGATGAGCCAATTTATATAAATATTAATAAAAATACATATACTGTGCTAAAATGTTGTATATATATATTTGCTTTTGTGTGTATATGTGTGTGCTTACTTGTTGGCGTTGTAAGCCTTGTGAATAATTCATAACCTGCTCCGCTTGTAAGCTCTGCTTCTTTTTTCATCTTCGTATTAGGTCATTTTGGTGTAAACATAGAACAAGCAGCACTTGGAGCACTTGGAAAGTAAAAGTTGAGCAACGACACCACAATTTAGCTACAATAACTGTTTATTTTTATACTGCAAATACGCAAATTGTAACCCTCGCATAATAATATTATTTACGCATGATAGACATGCGCTGCAAAAATGCGAAAACACACACAACACGTTTTTAAATATTTAAGTTTAACAACAACAAATAGCCATGTACATAATAATAAACGCCCAAGGCATGGTCAACAAGAATAAGAATAACAACAACATCAGGCTAGCCAACAACGTGCTCCGCTTATGTTTATTTCTAGAGAGAGAGAGAAGAGAGAGAGAGAGGCGCTACGCTCAATAAAGCTTAAATGGGCGAGCAACCCATAGCCTAGGGCAAGAGAGCGAGCTTTGCCTCTTTTTTTTTGGCACAGCTGATTATCTTCGAATTCTGTGTGTGTGTGTGTGTTTGTGTGTGTGCTGGAATTCTGAATTTCTGAAGTTTAGCACTCAATATCAATCGACTATAAAATATTAAGCAGAGAAACGACAACAAGTGTGCGTAGGCCACAATTTTGACCATCAAATTAAGCACTAGGCAAGGTCTGGGCGTAAATATTTGACAACTTGCCAAAAATTGAAAACAAAAAGTATTATAATCATCTCAATAGCTCGCTAGCTGTGAGTTTAGAGCTGCTTTCTTTTTGGCAAGTGTATAAATCCATAAAATGAAATTCAATTTATGTTCATATCGTGTCATGTCGTTTGTCTTAACATTTCTTGCAGCTCTTCAAGCTACAATTACAATAGGTAATGTATTTTTTCTTTTGCGTTTCACCTACGCTTAATTTTTTTTTTTTTGGCAGAGACAAGAGCTATCTGTCAATAAGACAAAACACTAAAAAAAGGTAAAAAACAATTGAATTTGTGGCTTCCAAGAAATATTGATTGTAGCCTTAAGCTGCCAAAGGCATTACCACACGGCGCATATGTTAAGCTTGTAAAAAAAGTAAATAAAACCTGTCGCCATCCCTTAAAAATAACCAGGCTAGCAGCTAAAACACACACACACACACTCACACTTGCTGTTTTGGCTCTGTTGCTCTCGCTGGCTAAAACAGATGCAGACATAACTGTTTGGACCGGCAAGAGCTTCAGGTGTGTGTGTGTGTATTAGTGAGTGCTAAAGACTGTTGCTGCTGCTGCATTTCCCTTTTTTATGGAAAACTCATTAAAAATGTTTTTCTGTGCCAAATTCTCAACTAAATTTGTTTGTGTATTAAATTGTTTTTGCTTTTGCAGCTCCCTTGCAGGACGCAAATTATTAAACTGTTGCCCGGGGAAACGCGCACAAGGTCGCAGTGCATACAACAACAACAACAACAACAACAACAACAACAAGGAGAAGCAGCCAACATTTTCTGGAACAAACTCTGCACGCACGCACGTAAGTCGGAATTGCATTTTAAATTAGCTAATTAATCAACAGTAATTGCTTATTGATTGCAAAACGTCGAGCAAGAGGCATAAACAATTTTAAACTAAGCTTAAATTTATATAAATTATTATTTAAGGCTTAGTGCTTAGACTTGAAGCTGTCTGCTTAGTTTATGCCAGTAAATTAACTTAGGGTTCAATTCAGACTCAAGACTCAAAGAAAAAAATGAAGACGCCAGCACTGATTTGTTTTGCCTTTTTCTTAGCGCCATTTGTTATGTTTAACCTTTTTATTTATTTTTGCTGGTGTAGTGTAAGCCTTTGTGGCAAAAAGCTGGAAAAATTGCACGTCGTATACTTAATATGGTAATGAAATTTGCCTTGCTACGCCCAACAAACACACACAGACATACATATGAAGCTGTCTGCTAACTGCCGCTAACTGGCATACATATGTGTGCATGTGTGTGTGTAGTCTAAACTTTTTTATTTACTCTGGCTGTAAGACAAAAAGAAATGTAAGAAAGTAAAAGTAAAGACTACTTTTGGCACGCGCCTCTGCGCTCTACACATGGGAGCCCTTGAGGTTCCGCAAAATATAAATTTTTTTGTACGTTGTCGACTGCTTAACCTTAACGCTTGTGCGGCGCTAAAGGACTTTTTGATGGCCTTGTTGCACACACACACACACACAAACATAGTCGGCGGCTTGAATGATGTAGAAACATTTTTGCCAATTGACCCTTGACTTTCATCAAAGGTGTCTACACAAAATGAGGGGCACACACACGTTTAGATTTATTGCCTTGTTGTCTGTGTGTGTGTGTGTGTGTGTGTGTGTGTGTGTCTATTAAGGTTATGCACTTTGCTGCCACAAGCTGATTGCATGCTATTGTTTGAGTTGGCTTACATGTTAACGTTTTTGGAACTACTGCTGGGGCACACACAAAATTAAATTTGTGCTTGTGCTAGAGACAACTATTTGCACGCTTAAATTGGCAGCCACTACTATTTGTTTGTTGTTAGCCTTGGCATTTGATTATGTTTCAGCTTATTTGCAGCTTTTAATTTAGTATGCCAATCAGCAGCCAGTGCATTATTAATACGATTTATTCCCTTAATTAACATGCAGGCAATTATTATGCTGTGTGATTGCTTTTAATGAATAAAACAAAAAAATGCGTTTGAAATTTGCTCTCTCATTTTTATTTGCTTGGCGGCTATTTAAGCTGGTCAAAACTCATTTCCTGTGTTATTATTTTTGTGCTGCAGTTGGCATGACGACAGCACAAAAAACCGCAATGTACGTTAGAGTGCAGCAACCGAACGCTACAGGCAGCAACCTTGCATTGCGTATACGTAATTTTCTTTCGACAAGCGCATGCGAATTTTTGTTTGTTTCAATATCAATGCCAATGCTGCAACAGGCACGTTTTCTATATTTACAATACTTATAACTGGGGCCTATAACATAAAACTCGATGCATTTGAATTTCCGTTTCGCTTAAGCACCAGCGCCACCAGCACTGCTCATTATTAAGCCCAATGTGACAACGCTGAGTATGACATGCGCTGCCCGCAGCTCATTATTATGTTCTCCTTTGATCTCCATACACTGCAGCCGCCCCTCGGGCGTGCCCACATCGATGCCTATACAAGGATAGGGGATCGTAATTTCTTTGCTACGCACTGAGTAAACGCCGATGCCAAAGCCAATTATAAACCAAACGACATGTACACATGGCTTACACCTCACACGAGTCCAAAACGTTGGTCTCACTTCACATCCACATGTTGAAAAATATGCAATTTTTTTAAATTGCATTTCTAAACTATTTTTGTTGTTGTAATTTTGACAAGTTGCCTGACGAAATTTTCTGAAACAAACTAAGCAAATTTGAAGTTCGAGATAAAGTTGTCAAGTTTTGATTGATGAAAATGTTATCTTATATATACTTATTAAAAAATATAAATAAAATAAGTTATTTTGCAAACATTTGAATGTTAAACAAAAACTCAAAGAGCTGTAGAAAATATTTTAGGGCTTAATATAAATTTTCATATCTATAGAATTTATACTTGGCGTGAATATTTATTTGAATTAAAAATAGTATTAGCTATATGAAATTTTTTTGATATAGGTGTGTGTTTTTTATACTATCAAAAAATTTAAAATAAGTTTTTAAATGGATTTAGTTAGCTTTATTGTATAGCATTTATATCATAAAAAGTGTGTACAGTATTAAACTGATGGGTATACAATAGTGCTGACTACCTTAAAAATATTCGATTATATTATTAAGTTATATATATAATGTTTATTTGTATATGTTTCTGTTTTTGTGTGTGAGGTGAGCGTGCATTGCTGAGCAAACATTTCGATTTGTCTTTGTTGTCGTTTTCATTTTCGTTCTGAGCGTTTGCTCTGCTCTTTCGCTCTGTTGTTATCTCTGCAATTGCAACGATTTGCTATTGTGTGCATTGAAATCTTTGCAAATTGAGTGTATAATATTTTTTTTTGATTTAATTTTACAAAAATTGCAAACGGTCATTTGCATTTCATTTTCATTGTCGTGCGGTTGTGGTCGCGTAAAAACAATTTACAAACATAAAGACGTTGCTATAATATAAAGTAGCGCTAAAAATATATATTTGTTTATAATTTTATTTGCTGCAAATGCGCGCGCGCATTTATTTTTAGTGTGTTGCCAAATTTTCAGTTTGTTTGTTGTTTTTGAAAAGCAAAAAAAATGCGTATACGCAGCATTAAATTTGCTACAAATGTGCTGTAAGTTGTGTGCACAAGTGTAAACAAATTTTGTGTCCTTGTATTGAATTTTTCGTTCACCCTTCAACTCAAGCAGCGTCTGCAGGATGAGCAATATAAAAGATGGAGGCGGTGGCCCAATTACACCACCAACGACACCAACAACCACAACAGCAACTGGAGCTGCAACAGCAGCCGCTGTCTCCAGTTCAGGCTCAAGTCGTCGCCTGGTGCATGTATCCGGCACTGGAGGCAGCGTCAATCGCGGAGGAGCAGCCATGGGCAATGTGGTTGGCTGGCTAAAGCAGGTTTCTGTGCAAAAAACAAAGCAACAAATACAAGAACTTTATATAGCTAGAAAATATTCTATATGCAAGCAGTATATATCGGTTAAAGTTTATGCAGCAGCTGCGTTGTATTAAAAATTAGCTGTGCATAAATTTAGCTCAAATTAAATGCATTTAATTTTTAATAACAAAACAAAAACTGCTAAATAAATATATAATTAAATTAAAATTAAAATATTTAAGAGCAGAGCTTATATAAAATTTAAGTTATCAAGTTCTAGTGCAATTATAACTTAGCGTATGTCAAAAATTAATTGAAATGAATGAGAATAATTAATGACAATTGCATATAACCGATATATACTGTAGATTATGTGTTGCACACTCTTGACTTTATACTCGCTTGCTCTATGTACGCACTTCTATATAAATAAGCAGCTAGTCAGGCTCTCTAATTACTTAACAACACATACACACGCCCACACACACATACAAAGGAAAACCAAACAATTACATGCGTGTTGTATATCGCTAGCAACATATCCTTGCTGTATCCTGTTATTTGTTGCGATTTTATATGTGAAACTTTTATTTGTTAGCACGCTATGCAGCCTTTGCTTTATATTTTATATATAGTACTATGTGCACTTTAATTAATTAGCAATCAAGTGAAATGACTTTGAAGTGCAGCAGCAGCAAATTTTAGTGTTTAAATATTTAAACACAACTTTGACGCGTAATTGATTTTAATTTAATTTTTGAGCTGCAAAGTTATTTCACTTGTGTGCTTCACTTTGTCCCCGCATTGATGTTGTGCTCAACTGATTGATTGATTGATTGATTGATGTATTGCTGCTTGTCTTGTGCTTCCTTTTTAATGCCTCTCTATGTGTTGCTTGCAGGCTTCCATTGAGGTGCGTGACGCTGGCACACGCACCTTGTCCATGCTGCAGAGCACAAATCCGAATTTTCGCTCATTGGATCTGACACTGGGTCCACACACATTGGGCGTCAATAGCGCCAATAGCACAACCAGCGCCGAGGGCTCGCTGAGTGGCTCGACTAGCTCTTGCCTTGCCCCAGACGAGGACACCTGCGACAGCAAGTTGCGTACACGCCCACACGCCTACACATCGGTTAGTCAGCCGCAAAGTCCACGACATCGTGGCCGTGGCAGTGCCAACGGCTTAACCGGTCGCTCCACATCGATATCATCGCAGCTGGAGAAGACAAAGCGTTTGCTCAAAATGACAGAGGGCGAGGACAAGCCTCTAACCATTCTACACTACAATGATGTATACAACATTGAGTCCATGGCCGAAACGGAGCCCATTGGCGGCGCCGCTCGCTTCAAAACCGCCATCAAGAGCTATGCGCATTTGAATCCGCTGGTGCTCTTCAGCGGCGATGCCTTCTCGCCCAGCATGCGTAAGTTTAACACCAAATTTATTTATTTTAATGCTAGTTTACATATAAATTTATTAGCTAACGAAAGGGGCTTAACATTGGCTACCAAATCAAATCATTTTGGAGCTCAATTCATGTTTAATTTTTGTTGCAAGCTGAATTTAAATTAAGCTTAGCAGCATTCCTTGTGAATTATTTTGTTGTGTAGTTAATTCTTTTGTTAAAATTCAATTATAATCTTTATTTTGAATGCGTTCAGCTGATTTAATTCAAATTGAATTTATTCGCTGAATTCTAGTGACTACTAGGACCTTTGGCTGTGTACATAATAATTAATTGATACAAGTTATATTTACTTAAATTCCAAGACATGTATTATTTTATTTTTTATTAAGCATTTTATTTGAATTAAATTCATTTAAAGTAGTTGATGATACTTTGGATATTGGAATTTGTTGGGTTAAAAAGAAAAGTTATTGGGCATGAGGTCTTAAAGAAAATTGGTTGGGATAGGAGATTATTAATATATATTCTAATGTTATAGATATGTGGATTTGTTAATATTATGTCTGATATAATGTTCATGGGTTACCTTAGGGTAACCAAGTCTAAACCTAAAAAGTTTATATTGAATGTTTGAATATTTTTAATATACTGATTGATATTTTTGGAGTTTTCCTTTAGACTTTGATAAGCTTAAGTTAACAAAATTTGTTTCAATTAATTTATTGCTATCATATTACAAATATATAAATGTGCTATGCTTACTTTATTAACTTTCTAGTGAGCACCTTTACCCAAGGCGCTCAAATGATACCCGTGCTCAATCAAGTTGGCACACACTGCGCAGTCTTTGGCAATCATGACTTTGGTAAGCTTGAAACACAACTAAAAGCATTAAATACACTATAAACTGGCAAACTTTTGCTTGCAGATCATGGCCTGGATGTGCTGGTGAATCTGATCAAGGACACCGATTTTCCTTGGCTCATGTCCAATGTGGTTGACAACGAAACTGGCCGTCCGCTGGGCGGTGGCAAAATCTCACATTTCATTTTGCACAATCAAATCTCAATTGGCTTGATTGGCCTTGTGGAGCGCGAGTGGCTTGAGACCTTACCCACCATAGATCCCACCGAAGTTACCTACATTGATTATGTTGAGGCTGGCAATCGTTTGGCACGTGAGCTGCGCAACGAGGGCTGTGATTTGATTATCGCGCTCACCCACATGCGCACACCCAACGACATTAATCTGGCAGAGAAATGCACGGGCATTGACATTATTCTAGGCGGACACGATCATGTGCGTGAAGTTACCGAAATCAATGGCAAAATGATTGTCAAGTCCGGCACAGATTTTCAACAGTTTTCGGTTATAACGATCGAGCGACAGGCGAACAATCGCGCGCAGTTCACAACGCATGTGCAGTGTGTGGATGTCACAGCCAAAATACCAGAGGATCCTATACTAAAAGAGGAGCTATCCAAATATGCCAGTGAGCTGAGCTCAAATATATTTTAGCAAATTCATTTTAATTGTCGCTTTGCTTGCAGAATTCATTGAAAGCAAATTGTCCGATGTTATGGGCGTCTTTGGCGTGGAGCTGGATGGACGCTTCTCGCGTGTGCGCACACAGGAAACCAATCTGGGCAACTGGGTGTGCGATGTGGTGCTGGCTGCTGTGGGCGCCGATGTTGTTATACTCAATGGCGGCACCTTTCGCTCAGATCGCATACATCCAGTGGGCGCGTTTACCATGGGCGACTTGGTGAATGTTATACCCATGCGTGATCCACTTATATTGCTGCAGGTTAAGGGCAGCGTGCTGTGGCAGGCGCTGGAGAATGGCGTGTCGGCGTATCCGAAGCTTGAGGGACGTTTTCCACAGGTGGCTGGCATAAGCTTTGCCTTTGATCCGCATGGGCCGCCTGGCAATCGCATCGATCCGCAGCTCATACAGGTGGGCGATGAGTATTTGAATCTGGAGCAAACCTACAAGTTGTGTGTCAAGAGTTATCTCTACATGGGCTGCGATGGCTACACCATGTTCAAGGACACCACCGTGCTGGTAAGCAATACAAATTAAATCAAACTTTAGTTAAGTCGAAATTCAAATTTGTATTGCTTGGCAGATGGATGACGATGCTTGCCCAGAGCTGGGCATAACGCTGCAGAATCATTTCAAGGCTATAAACTCACGTAAATGTGGACAGAATACAAAGCATCGACAATCGTTGGTGACATTGTCGCGTCGGCATAGCCTGGTGCAGTGTTTGGATAGCATGGATCTGGATGGTCCTTCGCCCATACGCAAACTGTCCATAGGGCATCATAATAAGTCCATGGATTTGTCACATGGCAATTCACAAAAGGTTAGCACGCAGTTTTACTTTTTATTTGTTTATTTATAAATTCAATTTATTGCAGATGCTGCGACGCGCCTCGTTGGATGACTTGGAGCAGTCAAGCTGCGAGCTGGCGCCACAGCTGGAGCATCGCATTGTTATGATACAAAGCAAGGAGGTATAGCTTACCACATCGATAAGCTGCAGACTGCCAATTCATATATTTTTTCTATATATTCTTGCAGCATCATCGTGAGCTGCTCTTAAGAAAACAAACGCATATTGGAAATTCCACCATAACGGAGGCAGACGACGAGTAAAGCTCTTTCCCTTATAATATTGTATGTGCATTTACTTTTTCTTATATAGTTTTCTTTTGGTTTTTCTCTTTTGTTTTTTACTATAGTTGCAAGTTTAGTCAACTTGATTGTAGGGCAGTTGCCGATACGGAGAGACAGATTTGAATTAAGTTGGGGCAGCGTCTAAGCTTAGTTATGTTATAATATTTATTGCTGTTGTAAAAAGTAATTTGTTTGTAAACACAACAACAACATTCAAAGTGAAAGACAAACTTGATATTGATATTGATATTGTACCTAAATGCTTAACATAAGTTTAGATAAATTTATAAAATTAAGTTAACTGAGATGTTTAATATACTCGCTCTATTTGTATTAATTAACTATTTATGAATTTACTCTTCAACACACACACACAGACATTCCGCTCTGGCAAAGGTCAAGGTTGTAGTTCAAGCATAACAAAAATAATTTTTAAATTTCGCACATATTTCTGGGGTAGCATATACGAGTAGTTGGCCAACATTTGGGTGCTGTGTTGTAAGTCACATGAGATACGAGAAAGCAATATTTTAGAATGCACATGCAAACGTTATTTAACAATGTTGTTGGACTTGTATTGAACAAAAACACATAATATATTTATATATACGTATAGGTACATATTTATTTTTATGGTATTATTGCAAGCTGAAAGAGCAAAACAAAAACAATCAGTAAATGACAAAGTAGCTTTGGCAGTTCCTTTGGGTAAGCAACAAATTAGCATTCCTTGTAATAAACTATAAATAAATTGTACAATATTTTAAACGCGCAATTGAATTGCCAAGTACACACACACACACACCTAAGTAGCATGTGTGTGTGTGTGTGTGCAATGTAAAGCAGACCAATCAACATAGATAAACAGGCAGTCAACAATAGGACGAGTCGAATGTTAGTTGTGCACATTATGAATAACCGATAAATAAATGTCCATGCTTTAAATACAAAGTTAACTAAATGTACAATATAGCGTAATTACTACATAGCAAGTATTAACAATATACATACAACAGCTGCAGCAAACAAACAGTTTGCAATTGATTTTATTTTGATTTTTGTTACCTTTTTATTCCTCCCAAAAGCTCAACTAGTTTACAAATTGGCCATTGAAATAAAGTTTTTTATGTGAACGCTTTATGTAAAACATTTATTAATACATAAAATAAAAAAATGATACACAATTTATTGTTGCTTCATTTGGCAAACAGAATTCACTTTTTGAATAAAATTTCTCAATGAGAGGAAGCACTTTGTTAGTATGAAACAAACAGTAAATTTTAGATTTTATGTTTAATACTATTAAATGTGTGTGTGTGTGTGCTAAGCTCAAATGCTGCGCAGCTTAAAGTTAATAAAAGTTGTAATGCTATTGTCATTCAATAGAACTGCATGACGAGCGTTCTAATGGCGCTGGCAATGTGAAATGCACAATCGCGCACCTCCAGCGTATTGTTCTGTATGGCTTGCTTATCATCCGCTTCAATGGATTTCTGCAGATTGGAACACTCATGCTGTATGAGTATGTTGTGGCGTGTGAGCTGCTTGAGTGTCTCGCGTATGGTGTCGCTAGCATTTGCTGGCTGTAACACAAACAAAATGAATGATTAATTAAATATTTGTTAAGTAGTTTATAGTGCAGTCTCACCAAATTCACATAGAGCGCTATGAGATCTGTTACAGCGCTGCGTATGCGTTCGCCATGTGGCGCAATGGATTCCTTTTCGGCTTCTGTAGCCGGATGCATGGCCTTGATTAGATCCTTCAGGCAGCGTGTTACCATATCCGAACGCAGCTTTACCTCCTCGCCAAAGGGACTGCCATTGCCGGCTACTTGATACATGCTCGTCGTATTACGCATATCGCTAGTGGCCTTGGCAGCATTGTTGGCCAGACGACGCTCATACATGCTGGCGGGGCGCTTGATGGTTGACTGCGTTGAGGAGCCATTGGAGGAGGCGCTGTCGGCAGCTGCTGCTGCTGCAGTGTTCGCCTCTGGCAGCGATGCAGGCTCATGTTCCGAGTCGGGGCTGTTTAGATTCAAATCAATGCGACTAAGCGAAAGTAAAAGTTGAAATTAAAAGTATAAAATAAAAAGCATATAGCAGCTCACAGTGGCTCATCGTAGACGCTTGTATTGGAGGCGCTGTTGAATTTCGACTTCAGCTGAGAGTTCTCGCTGGAGAGCAGCTGCACCACATTCTTTAGCTGATTGATTTCGCTCTTATATTCGTTGAGCTGCTTGCGCAGTGTTTCCATTTCGTAGTGTGAGCTAGGCGGTGTATGAACAATAGCCTGAGAGCAAAATAAAAATATATAAATTAAATGATACAACTTAAAATAAATAAACAAGCGCAAAGAACTTACAAATAAATTAAAATTAATACTGAGCTACATTTAAACTACACTGTTTACATTTAGCAGCTAGTTTTATTTAAATATGTGTGTAAACTATGTTACTATAAAAGCTTACGACTAAGTTATGAGCATCTAATGAGGTTATATTGATTTCTTGCAGCTAGGCACTACTTTTTGACCAGAGAACACACTTGGGGGGAACTTTGCTTCAGTCTTGCTTTAACCGAAGCTATTGTTTAGCTTAAGTATCTTTTGACGCATTAGGTTTACCTGTTGTGCCATAGGCGGCACGGGCGCATAATCATCATCACTAGCCACCGGATCATAGATGGGCTCGTCATCGGACAAATTCGGATCGTGCACACTCTGCTCAAACGAGCTGTTAAACAATAGCGAATTATTGCCATAGGGCAATAATTGATTGGATTGATTTGCCATAGGTGCATCCATGGGGCGCAAGTTTGCCATATTCTGGCGACGATTAGCATCGATGAGCACATCAGTTAGCAGGCCAGCAAACTCATCGCGATTGAAACGCGCCAGCTTTTGACGACCCTGTGTGAATTTAGCATAAGCAAATTAAGTTTCGACTAACAATAATATTATTATAACTAACCTGATTGCGCGTTGCGCTTAGAAATGGGTTTGCTGGCAAAAATGGCACTGTGGCGTGCTCCGCATTAAGCGTGCTGGTGGACCAAACTGCAAATTAAAATATTTATTTAAAATTAAAATATATAATAAAGTATATATACTCACTAGCTTCGCATTCACGGCGATCGACTTCATCATATAGATCCATTACCAGCTCTTCAAACATTTTATTCGGCACTAGCTGCAACTTGCCGCGTGCTATTTTCAGCTGCTCGCTTATGTCTGCGCCATTGGTCTCCGGTATAATCAAATGGCGACCGCTCTATCAAATGTTACAATACAGTACAGCAAGTTTTTGTTTAGTTTGCAGCATAACTTACCGCATGATCTGGCTTCTTGCCACCCAGAAACAAAATAATTCTATCAGTCACATCATACATGGCATCGAGCAGTCGCTCAGCAATGGTGCTATGATTGTTAGCCTTGGCCAGCTCCAGCGGTGTCATGCCATTGCCATCCAGGGCATTTACATCAGCGCCATAGATCAGCAGCATTTCAATTTGCGATGCCTGGCCAAATTTGGCAGCCATATGCAACGGCGTGGAGCATTTTTCCTCATGATAATAGTTTGGATCGGCGCCTTGCACTAGAAAGCGCAGCGAAGTCTCCAGATTGCTGGTGCGCACACTTGCATGCAGCTGCTTGCTAAGCTCCTGCTCCAGATTTCCACTACCACCGCTGGCATCGTCATCATCCTGCAAGCTTGGCTTAAGCACAAAGTTCAAGGCCACATGTTTGGCTTTGATAAAGTCCGATTTAGTAGGGTGCAGCGCATCTTTGGGCGTGGGCTTGCGCCAACGTGGCACATGCTTGCCACCCGAAGTGTTTGTGCTGCCATCAAGTAGATGATGCTCCCAGACGCTATTGGCGCCATGCGCATTCAGCGAGTTGACAAAGTTCAAAACAGATGGCTCCCAGTTGCCTTGGCGCAGTGATTTCACAATGGAAATATGACGCCCCAAGCTGCGGTGCACCGAGCAACAGTCGGCACAGAGCAATATGCCGCGATTTATAGATGCCCACGAGGGATCTAATTAAAAGACAATTAAGCAATGCTAACATTTTAATTAACTAGCTTGTTGACTCACCCGAGCCTCCACAATCGCCGCACACTTCGGTTTGTAGTCTGGACTTGCTGCGCGACATTTTGCTGCGTCTCTGGCTGCTAACACTTGGCGAGGGCGTGGCACTGTCTCCTTCTGGCGCTATAAATAACTTCTTATGCGCTTCGATTATGCTGCTGGCGAAACACATTCATATGCATTTTCTTCTAAACGGAGTACAGATAAAAATTATTATTAGTGAAACTGAAAGTGACTCAGAATCGCTACAAAAACAATCAAACTGCAGCCAGCCGACGCTTCCAAAGCTTCGTAGCGGCGCTTGTAAACTGAGCTAGGGCAACAATTGAAACAATTATGCAAATTACTTTTAATTAAACGCTGTCGCTGCACTTTCAACAAACGCTGCACGTACTTTTTTCAGCTGCACAAATGTTTATTTATAAATTGCAGTGTTGCCAAGTTGTATGTTATGAGTTGAGTGTTTGTTTATGTGAGCAGTTTTATTAAGCTCTAAAGCTAAATTTAATGTTAATTAAATGTGAAATAATTAAAAGCTTGCAATATGTTGTTTTTGAGTCATAGTGAATTATTGTAAGCCGTTTAAATAAATATGTTTACGCTGTATAGCTGGTTGGCAGCCCTAATTGTACACTATGCTGTTGTCTCGTTCGCACTTGGAGTTGTTTTTAAATTTTGTTCCTACTGTTTTCTGGCAACGCTGAATATTTAAAAAACAGCTGATTTAGTTTGAGAAGCATTGCAAAGTTGTTTGCACGCCCCACGTGTAAATAAAAACATTTAATAAGTGTATTAGCATGAATGTAACAAATTTATACACTTCAGTGGCTTGCAATCGCACCACTGAATGCGCCGATTGGGGTCCTAGTGGTTTGATCGCGTATGGCGCCTCCAATGCCATTGCTGTGCTTGATCCAAAAGTATGTAGTAAACAATTGTGAGTCTTATATTTTTATATATGTATGTACATCTATTATTTGGCAGTATAACGGCAATTCAGCTAAGATACTTTATACTTTGGTGGAGCACACAAAGCGAGTTAACACGGTCAAGTGGTTGGATCGGAAGTTCTTAATATCTGGCGGTGATGATGCCATTGCAGTATTTTGGGAATTGGATGAGACAGGCGCTCAGCAGCGCATAGTGCTGCAAGAACATAAGAGCGGCATCAATACTGTGGATGGACTGCTGCGTTCCAATGGAGTCTGGCTGCTAGCCACAGCAGCAGCTGACAATACTATCAACCTATGGGAATTAGAGAAAGAAAACAAACTCAGTTGCTCTCAAACTATACAGCTAGACACCGGCTTTTGCTTGTGCCTGCGCCTAACAGTGTTGCCCCAGAGCAACCAACTGTTGCTGGCCACCAGCACAGATGATGAGACAGTCACGCTGTGGGCAGAAAAGAAAACAACACAGGAAGATCAGTTTATGCCTGTGCACAAGCTATGTGGGCATGAGGATTGGGTGCGTGGCTTGGATTTTGTGTATGATGGCGAGGATTTGCTGCTGGCCAGTAGCTCTCAGGATAATTTTATACGTTTGTGGCGTATTGCAGCAAGAAGCAAAGGTCAAGTACTGAAGAACCGCAAAGGGGACTTTGCTGCTATAGAAGGCGATGAAATACATGTTAAGGAACAGATTCTACAGCTAGCACAGAATGCTTGGTGTGCCGTTAAATTGGAATCTGTGCTGTACGGTCATGAGGGCTGGGTTTATGGCGTGCATTGGCATAAAAACGAAAATGAAGGTACTTAATTTATTGAGAGCCTTAAATGTTTTAATAACTTTTATACTTTTAGAGCTACGCTTGCTCTCCGCCTCCATTGATAAGACTATGATTGTATGGGCGCCCATAGAGGAAGGCGTTTGGATGGAGCAGGTGCGTGTTGGTACCGTTGGCGGCAATTCCATGGGCTTTTATGGTGGCAAATTTGCGCCTGATGGTTGCTCCATAATGGCGCACAGCTATCAAGGTGGTTTTCACATTTGGAACAAGTGCAAGGAGCAGCCACATCTGTGGACTTCAAATGTCATTATAGGTGGACATTACGGCCAGGTGCGTGATCTGGCCTGGGAGCATGAGGGCGCCTACTTAATGAGCGTTTCAGCGGACCAAACTACGCGTCTGCATGCGCCTTGGCTGCAAGGGGATGAGACTAAAACAGAAACTTGGCATGAGCTGGCGCGTCCCCAAGTGCATGGCTATGATATGCAAGCGGTGGCTTTGCTAT
This sequence comes from Drosophila busckii, assembly GCF_011750605.1. Taxonomy (NCBI): domain Eukaryota; kingdom Metazoa; phylum Arthropoda; class Insecta; order Diptera; family Drosophilidae; genus Drosophila; species Drosophila busckii. Next base: position 11,077,729 of record NC_046605.1, on the reverse strand, counting down.
CTCGTTATAAGTTTGCCAGTGGCGCTGAGGAGAAGATTGTGCGCACATTTCAAGCGACAAAGAATTTTATAGAGAACTTTCGGCATATTTCGCAGCTGGCGCAGGATGCGGCGGGTGATGCTTTGTTGGACTGTAAGCGTTTGTTTTTTTTATTAATGCATATAAACTAATTGTTGTTTTTTTCTTAGCACTGCCCAAGGGCGCTTCAGTGCCTTCACTAGGACTCTCCAACAAAGCTGTGTATAAAGTAGAAACACCGGAAAGTACAGCTAGAGATGAATATCCAGACAATTACTTTGTGCCCATAACATTGGAAACACCACCACAGGAAGAAACGCTGATGCAGAACACACTGTGGCCAGAGCTACAAAAGCTTTATGGCCATGGCTATGAGCTTTATGCTTTGACTGCCACAGCAGATGGTCAAATGTTGGCCTCCACTTGTCGTGCCAGCAATGCGGAGCATGCAGCAATTATACTCTGGAACACAGCTACGTGGAAGCAGCTGCAAAAGCTAAGCGGCCATCAGTTGACAGTGACACAGCTGCGCTTCTCGCCCGATGCGCGTTATTTGCTCTCAGTGTCGCGTGATCGCCGCTGGTCGCTGTATGAGCGTCAGCAGCTGGAGAACCCGCTCAGCCCTTATGCATTAGTAGCGCATACGGATAAGAACAATGGCGTGCATACGCGCATTATATGGTCCTGTGACTGGTCACATGATGGCAAATACTTTGTGACCAGCTCGCGTGAGGGCAAGGCGGTGATATGGACGAAGAATGCAGCGAGCGATGACAAGAGTTCACTTAATGGCTGGCAAGCGGTTAGCACGCTGGAGCTAAAGAATGAATCCATAACCGCAGCATGCTTTGCACAACGTTGTTTGGACAGCTCGGCGTATGTGCTGGCCTTGGGCATGGAATCCGGACAAATCAACGTATACACATTTGAGCACGACAAATGGCTGCTCAGCTGCGAGTTAAACAAGGAGTGAGTTTACATACATTAATCGTGCAGTTTAGTTTACTTATTTATTTAATTACATTGCAGCTTGGCGCATCATTTGACTGTCAAACGTCTGCAGTTTAGACCGGGTCAACAGTCCTTGCAGCTTGCCAGCTGCGGCGAGGATCATTTGGTGCGCATTTATACCATTGAGCTGACAGCAAATTAAACTAGCCTTAAACTCATTAAAGAGTCTAACTTTCTCTATAGATTGTTACTTTTTTTTTGTGCTCTATCATTGTTATTAAGCTTTAATTAGAGTTTTGTTTTATGCACAGACAGCAGACAGAGACGTCTGCTTATCTAATCACTTGTAATTGCGCTTGTTCCGGAGCGCTCGCTCACTGACAGCTTCTGTGCTTTGGCAGCGATAACATTTGTAATTAGACAAAATTTGCAAACATTTGTGAACTATTTAAGCGTGTGCTGCGCCCCAGCAGTCATTCACACTTCGTTTTGAAGCCACTGAAGATGAAAGTTGCTGTAGTTTTTGCCTTGTTTGCGCTGCTGGGCAGCAGTGCTGCCTTTTCGATGGGACGTGCTGGTCCGCCTGTTCCTGTGCAGGCATTTGATCCTACCAAATATGATCATATCTTTGCTCAGGTGCGTCCTGCAAAGAATCCGCATTTGGAAATTGAAGTTGTGCACGAACAGCCCGTGCACCAGCAGATTGACTTGGAGTTGGATGTAAAGCAGCCTCAGCATTTGGAGTTCCAAGTGCAGCAGCCTCAGCCACATCATATGAATGTGGATATTAAGCAGGAGCAGCCGCAGCATCAGTTTGTGCAGGTGGAACTTAACCAACCCCAGCCTCATCATGTGAATGTGGAAGTTAACCATCCACAGCAGCCACAGCATATGACTGTGGAACTTCAAGCACCTAAGGGTCCACAGTACTTGAGCTTGGATATGCAAAAGCCACAGCAGCCGCATCATATGAATGTGGAGATCCAGCAGCCACAGCAGCCCCATCATATGACAGTTGAGTTGAAGCCAGAGCAGCCTCATTATGAGGTGGAACTCGCTGGCGAGCATGGACAGCAGCACATGGAAGTGCAGCTAGTGCACCATAATGCTCCATTCATGCCACATACACAGCCGCTGCAGGTAGCACTGATGCATTAGGCCAGCAAATTTTATATTTAAAGCGCGCAATAATTTGATTGTCAAGTCTTTTGGGCTTCTGCATAAATATATAAATGTCGCGCCACAGTTTGTAGTTTGCAATTTCCGTTTTCTGTTGTTGTTTTTGGTTTGGATGCTTGCGCTGTTGCTGACACAGACACGTGCCACTTTGTGCCTTTGACCTCTGACCGCAACTTGCAATTTCCGTGCAGCAGCAGCAGCAGCAGCAACAGCGTAGTTTATGATTGCCACGTTCTTGCCATCGTCATTGCCATTGTTCAAAGCAATTGCGCTGCGTTTAATTGGCATTCTGCTGCCGGCTAACACTTACCGCTCGCTTTCTTTGCCACTTTAATTATGTTTTCGCTGCAGCTAAACATGCGCCAAAGCCCTGGCCCAGGCCTGAGTCGTTGAACTGCCCAATGCGCCTGCGATAAGCCGCAATTGTTGCTGAGCTGCGGCAACAATAGGGCCAAAAGTTTAACTATTGAATTGTATTTAGGCCGACGCTGCTGTCGGCACTTGTCTATGCCTATACAATTTACCAGCTACTACAAATACACTGAGCGAAAAGTGTTGATAGAAACCAACAGACGTTTTATTTTATGCCAAAATTTGAACTCTCTTTCTGCATAATAATAACAATTGATTATTTGATTTATTGTTTATTAAATTAAATAATGATTAGCTTTTAATAATAAGAATACAAGAAAAAAGAGTTGCCTAGACTCATAAACAATAATTTTAAAATATACCAATTGCTACTTTGCGTATGTTTGACTTTGATTTGAAATTCTTTGACAATAATTCTTTATTTTCATGGCATGCAAATAATTTTTCTGTATGTAAATGTTTAAGCAATATACAATAAATATATTTTATGCATGTACCGCAGACAAAAGGCGCGCATAGCAATGGCTGAACATGCGTTTCCGCTTCCGTTGAAAGTTGCATACAACTTTTGTTTAACTTGCATTGTGTTTTGATTTTTTTTCGTTGGTTTTTTTTTATAGTTTCTTGGCAGCACAATTTATTATTGTTGCCTGTCGCGTTGTTTTGCATGTTTTATGCTCTTGTTGTTAGTGCTTTTATTCGATTTTTACTGTTTTTCTCTTTTTTTGGGGGTGGCGGGTTAAGCAAAAATTTTTGCATTTCATAAGTTTCAATTGCACACAAGTTGCTGACAGCAGCAGCAGCAAAAGCAACTGCAGTTGCCAATCCCAGTCGAGCTGTTGGTCATAACATGTGTAAACAGGCCAAACCAACACAAAAGTGCCACGCCTCCTCCCGCATCAGCCTGTGCTCCTGGGCTGCTTTATACGGGACAGAGTCGACAGAATTCATATGTGTGTCAGTGGTAGCTTTTGCATTGCATCCTTTTTGCTTAGTATCCTTTGTGTGCATGTTGCCGTTGCCCATTGCATACCCTAACGTTGGCATTGGGCTTTTGCTTTTGCTTTTAACTTAAATGCTGTTCTGTGAATTCAAAAATCTCTAATATTAAGCATACATATTTGTGGTTTCTATTGCCAGCACTTTGACTAGCACTTTCTGCATTTAACATTGTGCTGAAAACAATAAAAAAATAATTAAAACCAAATTTGAATTGAAGCATGTTCTTTTGAATCGTTTGTAAAAGCAATGAACATGTGAATTTCTTTCTTTTAATAAGCAGCTGCAGTTCTAACGACTGGAATTTATTAATAAAGCGCAATTAGTAAGAGTGTGGTTAGCTCTCTAGAATTTAAAATATAGAAGCTATATAGTACTATTAAATTTGACTTGAAGTTTAACTGAACCAACGCTTGCGAAAAGTATTGGGATAAATATTCAATAAATCAAATATTTTTAATTGTATTTTTTGTTAAAAATAATTTATAGCAGAACCATACATTTATTTCTTGCAATTTATTAAACTTAACTTTTGCTTAAAGTTTCGTATGCAATATTTTTAAAGTAATAAAATCGCAACGATTCTTATTGTTTGATATGCATAAATTTGTATATTTATTTTTAAAGGTAATATTTTTGGCTATCAATCGCTGCTGTCCGTTATTACGTGTTGGTGCTGTGTGCTGCTCTTTTTGCTGCTGCTGCTGCTTTGTGGCAGCCATCACGCTGTTCACATATGTTGTACGCATATTTCCGTTTCGACTCGTTGCGTGCAACAAAAGCGCGGGTGCGTGATTTGTGCATTTCCCGTTTTTTTGGGCACAGCAGCGCGCAACGTGGCTGAGCGCTCCGTTCTCTCGTTGCGGAAGTGGCTGTGAGTGGGCGGCAGAAATGGTGACACTTTGGCCTATTGATGCTCCAGTTTTAGGACAATGGATTAAGCTGGGCATTTGGCAAATGTTTTGCGTGCGCATTTACTTAGTTACAAAGCAGTTGCAATCAAAAGTTTTTAGGTTGCCCGCTGCCAAAAGCAAAATGGTTGAAAGTTTTTCAATTACCTGACCGCTGGTCTACAGCTCTCAACCAATTGGCCCTTCTGACCAAGTCAACTAAGCAAATTTGATGTGGCTTCGCACAAGGCTAACAAGCAATTCTTAGTACCGCCCAGACCACAAGCCAAACCGCGCGTTTTTACGCCGCCTGTGCGGCAGCAAGAGCAACCAAAATTTAACAAGACAGCGAAAGTAGCAAGTGGCAAGTGAAAAGTTTTTGTGCGCGCTCGTCGTGTAAAACTTATGAGCAGGCAAAGGGCAAATGTTGCGGATTTTGTTGATGAATATTATAATGTAAAGTTGCAGACAAGTTTATTAAATGCTACTTGCTGCCGGCGCTTGCAGTTACAGTTGCGCTCAAAAGCAGAAGCAGAAGCAGGCTTTGGGCTCAGCAGCTTAAGCTAACAGCGCATAAATCCTTTAACTTTAACTGGCGCAATTTCCCAGGAACTTTACTATGCCCTAATTGTTTAACAATTAGCGTATGCTCTAACAAATACAAAAAACAACCTTCAAAGTTCATTAAGTTGCGGGTGTATATATTTTTTTTTCGTGTTGGTTTGCTAACGTCAACATGGCGTATGATGAATTTTTAATTACGCATGCTGTAAAATAAAAGGCATAAAAAATACGCTCAGCTCGTTTTTATGTATCGCAAATGTTTTCATTGTCTGCTGCAAAAGTCAAATAGTATACCAAAAAAAAAAAAGGTTGTGGTAAAAAACGTGTAAAAAAAAGAGGCGAAATCAAAAACATAACTGCAACAACGATTTCAATTGTTGGCCAAATGCCAGCGGCCTGCAACTGAGCCACGTTAATTACACAAACAAAACTGTGCTGAGGATAAAGTTGAGGATGGCCTAGCCAACTACAACATGCTACATATGCCGTTATACCAATGTAGCCATGGCCGAAAAAAAAATAAGAAATGGCATGGGTATGCTCGTTGGACTTGACAATGAATTGTAAATGGCAAACAAGGCTCAGAGTGCTGCCAACTTTAGATTAATGCTTGTAAAAGAGCACAACTATATATATATATAACTTGATAAAAGCATAGAGCTTGCCAAAGCACATAAAAAACTTAGCAAAGTCAACACTAGAAATTACAAGACAACTGAGCTGAGATTCACATTTTCAACTCGAGGCTTGACAGCAGCAGAGAGCAGAAAATAATTGAAAAGTTTGCTTGTTGCTTTAGTTTATTCAAGATTAATTTTAATTTTATATTTTGCTGCCGCATGCAATAAGCAAAACAAAATAATAATAAAATGTATTTTTGGGTGTAAGTAAATATCAAGTATACGTAATTTACCATTACTGAATTTTCAAAAGCCGCGCCAGCTTTGCTGAAAGATCATTCGAGTAACTTAACCACTAGTAATATAAATTTAGTAATCACAACTAAACGCTTTTATTTTATTATTTTATTTAATTTTTTCCATTAGCTTTATTTATAAATTGTAATTTGCATTTCTATTTAAAAACTTCCCTGCAGCTTTATTTATAAATTGCAGTTTCCATTTCAATTTGAACACTTTAAAAGTAAAAGTGCAGTCGCTTTTACAAAAAAAAAGTTACTATTATTCAATTTAATTGCATTTGCTTGCATTTGTTTGCTTGTGTGCAATGCTTAAATTGTAAACAATTCGATTGTTTAAAGCGTCAAATGCAGCGCCACACTTTAGTGTTTGCTTGTTTACTTCGGGCGCCCAAAGCTGCCGACTGATTGCAGCTGTAAATGAGAAATTTACAAATAATAAAAGCATTGCTAACAGCAACAAAAAAAATGTCGAGATATAATGAAAAAAAAACGCCGCGCGCATTGTCAACAGCATGAGTATTCAACATCAATATGATTATCAGCAGCAACAGCAACGCCAACAACCTCAATGGTCAAAATACACCCGCCCAGCGCATACCGCCCAACTCCGTGCCGCAACAAATTCAGTTCTTTTCAGCTGGTAAGCGCCACAAGCATTTTTCAACATTTTTCAACATTTACAATATCCTTTATTGGTTGGCATATTCATTTCTCGATTTTTCCTTTCATTTGGCTGGCTGTTGACAATTTTATTTATTTTTTTTCTTCTTGTCGGCTGCTGCTGCTGTTTGTATTTTCATATCAACATGAGTGCGGCGTCAATGTGACATTTGTGGCATGTTAACCTTTGTGCGTACACAATGCATACATATTTATATTTAATCCGCTTAATAATGGTTAAAAAATTGGAAAAGAATACGCTAAGAGCTTGCCGATTGTAAGTTGAGATTGTAAATAATATTATTACATTTAAGTTGTATATAAATAATTAAAACCAATATGATGTTAATTAACGATACTATCGAAGCACTAGCTCTCTTTAATTTGTATGCCTGTAATCATTTGCACGCTCGTTGTAAATATTATATTTATGTTTCCACCACAAAACAGCAAAGGCAAAAGCTGACAAATTTTGTAAAAATTGTCCTGCGGCGCGTGGCACTGTTAAGTCCTTGATGTGGTTAGCCTGTTGCTTGCTCTGCTATTATTATTATTATTATTACGATTGTGCTTGCTGTTTATTTGTTTGTTGGCTTGCTTGCCTGAGCATAACTACAAAGCAACTGCGCGCGCGATAAGCTGTCAGTGCCAGTGGCTGTGTCAATGCGGCGTATGCGCAATTTTATTTCACAAATCAACTTAAAGCTAATGATATTAGCTTGCGCTGCGCGCTTTAAATGCCTTTAAGTTAATTTTCAGTTTTTATTTTTTATGCTTATCGTTGTTGCGGCTGCGGCTGCGGCTGCGGCTGCGACTTCGATTCGCAAGTCAAGGCACAGCCAACAAATCCAGCGAGAGATAATAAATTCTTGTGCTCAACAACTGTGAAGGCAAGTTTGATAACTGTGTGTGTGTGTCTAGCTGTTGTGTGTGTGCGCAGCTTGGGGACTAGAAAAACTTTTGAAGCAACACAGCCACAACTTTAGCGTGCGACATTTCCTCAGAGTCTTGCTTGCAAATTATGCGCCTGGCAGCACCTGCGTGCCCCCAACCCCCCACTCTAAACCACTCGCTCAACTCTTAGTGCTGCCTGAGTGAGCGATGGTTGTTGAAGACTGTCATATTATGCATGTCATGTAATTTGTATGGCACGCTGCTAAGCACTCTTATTTATGCTCTAGCCCCAAATTTAGCATTCATCAATGGCAGCGCCCAGGCGCTTGTCAATTCATATTCTGCGCATTTAACGCAATTAGCATTGCAATGTTTGTCAACAAATGCAAATTATTTACACAATACAATACAATACAATATAATGCACAATTATGTGGCATTATAAAATTTAATGGCAAATTGTAAGTGTATATTTCAATTAGCAGCCATTGTTGCTGGTTGTTGTTATGGTTATCGCTGCCGTTTGAGGCTCTTACTGCAATTTGCCATAGCAAAGTCAAAGCTTTGACGATGTCAAAGTTCAAATTATGAGTTCATCAAATGTCGCACGAACACACACAAAGCACACAGCAGCAACAAAGCGCAAATAAACTCAGCGACAGACAACTCGAGTGCATTGTCTAGGCATGCACACGCATACATACATACATACGTGCGTGTGTGTGTGCGTGGTTAAAACAAACGTGGCCTGAGTGCACCTGCCGTTAGACTCAATGTCTGCTGTAGTACGATATGCATGCTTAGTTAGCAGCGTGTAAGGATCACTGCCAGCTTAGCTTTAAGTACGCTCTATAGATAAAATCGATGGCATTTAGTTGCAAGAAATGATAATAAATTTCAAATAAAAGTTAAGAGCTTAATAAAATAATATAAAAGAATGAATAAGAATTATCCTGTAACTTAAATAAGAATAAAATAAATAAGAATAAAATTTAAAAAAAAATTAATAAACTTAAAATAAGAATTATTATATTTGTATATAAATACTGAATTTTAATTCTACGATCAAATTAATCAAACACACAGCTAAGCAAAGATTTCAAGTTGAATTATTTTTATTGCGATCGCTGGCTTAATATAATTAAATGCAGAATTACTATCGTTTATTTTAATAGCTGCAGTATATTAAAAAGTATAGAATTAAATATAATGTTCTACTGTATTATTTGCTGTTAGTTCCAAAAAAGATCTTGCTTAAGCGCTAGCCACATTAATCGGTGTGCTGCTGGGTCACTGGTCTAGTAGTCTATTTATTTTTTGTGCCGTTGTTCTATGCCAATAGTAGTAGCACGCTTTGATGTGTCTATGTCAGGGCCTGGTGGGCTAAGCGTCAGTCATTTGACCATAAACTAGCTGAAAGGCAACCGCGCTGTTGGTGTTGGCTGTCAAGTGTGGCGTTGACTGAGTTTTTAGCTTATGCTAACGCATGCTTTTGTTTACGAGTGTGTGCGTGGGTGTGTGTGTGTGTTTTAATGACAACGGAAGTGCACTTTATTTAATTAATATGCAATGTTGCAAATAGTGTGTGTGGCAGCCGCAATTATAATACTTGAGCTGAGCTTTTTATTGTGCAAGCAAAGCTGCCAATTAAAATTGTAATTCCCCATTAAGGGCTTACACAAATAAATGCAACAAAGCAACACTTGGCTTTTGACTTCAAGTCTTAAAATAATATAATACAAAGCACACAAAATGAAAACAGTCAACAAAACAGTACTACAGGCAACACAACAACATAATATATATATCTAACTATTTTTTTTCTATATATACTCCGCAAGGAACTAAAGCATTAACCATGTCAGCGGGCTCCTCATCCATTGATCCAGTGGAGTTCAACGAGCTGCAGGCGCAGGAGAACAACAACAACAACTCTGACCAAAATATGCCGAACCAAGCAGAAGAAGTGAATGGCTGGCCACGATCGCGGCGCCATTTCAGGGGCACTCAAGTGACGCCCTATCGCTATGAATACTTGCCCGTGCCCGTGCCCACGATGAACGCTCAGCCGCGCATTTGGATCTTTTGGCCCAACAATCGGCGCATGCCTGGACGCAGCTCAATGAACCGCATTGTATTTGCCGTAGCGCGCTCCTTGCGAGCTCAACGCTCGGTGCGTGGCGTACCGGGAATACGTCCCACTGTAATGTATCATCGGGAGGGGGATCTGACTACCATTGATCTCGTAAGAAGCTAAGTGTTGAATGAAACTTGTTGGGCATTTGTTTGTTAATTTCGATTGCTCGTTGCTGGTTAAATGTATAAAAATTACAAAAAAAAGTATTCAATTTTATTAAACATTAAATCAAACATAAAACAGTGTTTAAACTCGATATAAAATCTGTGACTCTGCTTATTTAAATTTCTAGTTAAGGGCCAAACAAAATCAATTTATTTGAAATTTCTTACGCCAACTATATTTCAATTTGTCAGTAATTTCTATTGCTGACAATTAGTAAAGTGAACCTAATTAGTCTGCTTTAATCAAGAGTTCATCAGTTGTTCGACATATTAGATTACAGCCAGAGAAGTTCTTGCATAACGCATTGACATAATTAGTTGCCCACATCAAGTCATAAGTAAATCAAATGAAGCAACAGTTTCGTCTCGTCTCGTCTCGTTTCGTCTCGTTGTTGCGTCATGTGGCAAACAAAATATCAATTATTCAATTAGAAATGCTTGTGCCATGCCTCGTTATTAGCAAATTGAATGCGCAACCAAGCAGCGTGCATAATAAAACAGAATTTTCATTTCATTGTACATTTTTAATACGAAAAGCTGCTTTCCAAGTTAACTAATGTATTTTATTATAGTTGAGCTGCTTGTGTGTGTGTGCGTGTGTGTGTGTGTGTGGGTTGGGCTGGGTGTAATGCCATTAAAAGTTATTGCTAGTAATAACCAATTAAAGTGCAAAAATAAACATCAATTATGGCTGTGCAGCAGCCAAGTTGAGAGTGTAGAAAATAGTTGCAGCCACAAGTTTTTGGAGCTAACTTTTTGCTGCTTCATATATGGCAGACTTTGTTATATATGCATATTTATATATAATATATGCGCACTGTTGGCCAAGCAGTGGAAAGTGGGAAGTGGCAGTGGCACTGGCCGTGGCATAAGTAATCAGGATGCCCCTCAAATGCTGGCAAGCATGCCAATGTGCATTTATTGTGTCTAGCTGGCCAAAGCAGGCTTCCTATTTGTGTTTGTGTGCGTGTGTGTGTGTGTGTGGCTTAAGCTGCTACAAGAAATGGCAGGACATGAACATGTGTTAGCTGTAAGTGCTGCTGCAACATTTTGCATAAGTCACACCTTGAGGGCTCTAAATAACTGCACTTTAATGTCTCTCTGAGTGTCTATATGACACTCAACTATTTAACATATGCATGCCACACACTCTCTCTCTTTTTCACTCTCTATCTCTATCTCAAACTGTTTGCAGTTGTTGTCTTAATTGATTTGTGCACAGCTTAAACAACTTTTTGCTCAAGTGTAGCTTCAACTTTCGTTGCTTACACAAAATTTGTCAAAGGTGTTCATTGCCGTACTCCCCCCTAGGGCACTCAAGCTGAAATTCAACAACTGTGTAAAGTAGCCAAAAGGCAAACGCTTGGCAAACAGTTTTTGGCACTGCCGCTTGTAATAATAGCACTTATCTTTACCTCATACAACGTTGCGTATACGTAATTCAACAGAAAAAGGCACAATGCAGTGCTAAGGCATAAAAGTAAACTATAAATCATACAACTGACAGCAAATATATGTTACCGTAGGACTTTTGCCCACAGCTTATAAATATTGCGCCGGAAAATTCGTGGAAAAGTGTTTTTATAAAAAATAATACTGGCGTGTGCTTAAACCATTAAAAAGAAATTTATTTTTTAAAACATTTGAGGCCAAATTTAAGTATGTACAATTAAATTTATTTCATTCATTTTTAAGTGCTTTAAAATATTTTCATAAGAGTTAATTAATTGATTAAATTTTGGCTTTGAGTAAGTTTGTGAATTAGCATAAAGTTCAAAGCTTTTAATTTAACATTATTTTAACAATATATTTTTGCTTATATTGGAAATGCAATTCAAATTATATCTGCACAATTTGTAATAAATATAATTGTAGTTACCATTTGAATCTCTTATAAAAATTGCACAAAGTAATTTCTCATCATCCTTAAATGCGTATAATATTTTTCTAGTACTTTAAAAATATTGTTTCATTGAAAAATAATTTATTTTGTTCAGCCTAAATGTATTTGCTTGTGAGTCTTCAAAAGGATTGTGTCCATTTGAAAGAAATTAGAACAAGCAAAACACATTTCCTATTGACTAAATATTTGGAAACAAAAGAAGCTTGTAGTACAAATATTTTCACTTGCTTCAAACAATATTTTGGAGATTTTAGTTAGTGTCTATGTGGGCATTAAATACCTAGGAGCTTATGAATCTGCATTGCAACAGCCTGAGCTTGGCTTTGGAATGTTGAGGCACAGCTGAGAGCAAATGTAAATGTTTGCAGCAAAAAAATTCACAGCAAAAATAAAAGAAAAAATGAAAAAAAAAATGAAACACGCACTGAGCTGTCTGTGCTGACAGGTGGGGCGAGGGCGAGGGCGAGTGTGTCCGGCGAGAAGAGTTCAGGTGTTGGCATAATTGACGCCAAACTGTCACAGCTTGCGGTTAATTAGTTGCAGCAGGGCATGTTGTGTGGCAAAAAAGAAACGTACGCTTTGCCTATGACTGCGGCTCATAGCAGTTGGCAGTTTGAATGCTTATCATTGCCCCAACAGCAACAGCAACTCGAACGGCAGCAACAACAACAACAACAACAAAAAGAAATTCAATTAATTTGTGTATAAACGCAAATTGAATTGCGTTTGAGAGTTGGTGCCTCGGCGTTGGTTGTTGCAGTGGATGCCACTTGTGTGTGCCGCCTCTCAGCACGAGCTGCATAATTGCCAGTGACATGGCCGCACTTTGCTTTGGTTGAGCCGTGCTGACGCCATCTTTGACGGCTTCTTAATTAAAAGACTGTCAATCTGTGCGTGTGTATGCATTGCCAGAGACCCGTTCCAGGCAACAAACAGGATATAGGCAGCCGGAGCAGTCATTGCTAACAGGGTGCAACGAGCCTGTCACACTCACTGCAGGCAGCAACAACGACACAGCCAGCCAGCCCGGCAGTGCTATTGTTAGCGCCAAGTCATGCGCGTGGCAAGTAAAAATCTTAAAAAAAACAACATATACAAACTACAGGCAAACAACAACAACAACAATGACGACGACAGCGGCAATGCAACTGCACTTCAGCTATAAGCAGCCAGGAGCAGCTGAGCAACATCCTGGATACATATGTATATGCAAGTGTAAGTAAATGCGAAGTTAATGCCGCTGCACGACTAACAGTTGAGCCTTTTAAATGTTATTATTCTTTTACGTTTAAGCTTATGCAGCTTACAATTAATCAGCTGAAATGGTTTGGCAAGTGTGGGCTTAACTTAAATGAAATAAATTGAAGTCTGCTACTTGAACATAGCAAAGTTATAAGTTCGCAGCTTTGTAAACTTAAAACATTTCAATAACCTAGTGTTGCACTCTATAGTTTTCCTGCTGTTTTTACTTATATTTTTATATATTTATTGAGCTCCATTTGAGCTGGCAGTCGTGCCACAATTTGCTGCACAGCAGGGTATATCAGAAATGCAGAAAAATGAACTTATAAAAGTAACTCCGGCGTAGGCGTCACACAATACAAGTGCTGCTCATTGACAGCGTGCTGACGTGATGTGTTTACGCTTGTACGTATGTGTGAGAATGTTTGATGTTGCATGCTTTTAGGCGCTGATGCTGCAAGGCTATGTGCCATGAATATATATGGCAGTCATCTGGCTGAGAGAGAGAGAAAGAGGGAGTGAGAAGAAACGAAGCCAAGCCGTTGCAACGACGTCAACTTCAACTTCAACTTCAACGTGCCACAAATATCAATATACAAGCAGTCAGCTGAAGTTTGGCACCAGCAAATGGCAGCCGGCATGACGATACACAACAGTATCCTGTTTGCCGTCTCACTCTATCAGTGCATGCGTCGGCGTCGGCGTTGGCGTTGGCCGCCGCGTCTTGAACACGTTTCGCACGTTTTCAAGTGCCTGTAGTTTCGCCCCGAATGCTGACAGCAGCAACTTTGTTTTTGCATGATTTACCACACGGATACCCGTATATTTGTCGTCGGTTTTTGCTGCTTTTTTCACGTAAT